>NC_040018.1:10546080-10799240 GCF_000972845.2 Larimichthys crocea | reverse complement strand
TTTTTTGTTATTGTGAACAAATCTATTGAAAAGACCAAAGCTGGCAGTGTGTTAGTCTGTCTCATGCTAAGGCTGAGCAAATGAGAAATACCCAAATAAGAGTTAATACTGTGTGTGCGTAGTGAACTATATTCAGAAGCAGATGTGTGTTGCATTTGTTCGTGTTTACTGCAGCGGGGCAGTGTATGTGGGAGTGTGTCTGGGCCTGGTGTCCTGATTTACATAAGCTACAGCTGTGGTCAGTCTGTCTCTCTCTGCCCTCCCTTCCAGGCACCTGTTTTTGGTTTGATTTGCTCTGCCATTTAGTCAGTTATTCTTTTCACCCGTCCCAACATCTATATGTCCTTTTCCTATTAGTTATCACCTCTGAAATGTGGTTCCCCGACACCTCTAAACTCATTTAATGTGCTTATTTTGTGTCATGAACTGTGTTTGTTCCACGTACGTTGTCCTTAGCAGAAGTAAGACTCTGAAGTAGCTGCCAGCCGGTTAAGATGAGTGAGGAGTCAGTGTCAATAAAATATTTTTTATAAATAAAATAATTATAAGAACTTGAATGAATCCAAAGCATGAGAAGTCCTTGAGCATACCAGTCATAAATATGCACAACAAATATTTGGCTGACAGGTTGATTAGTAGACGGTACACGCAGACGCATATCATGTCATTGTTCATCCTAAAGAAGGCAAATGTCGCTCAGTGCAACAGGTGGCTCGCTTGTGTGTTTTTAATAGTTTTGGACAACAACAGAGGTCTGTGGCACATGAAGTCATCATAGGATTTCTTGACAAAACTACTACTATACATCACTAGATTTGTCCTAGAAATGTTCTGTTATTGCACACAAAAACCTGTATTTTTTGCTGTTGTGTAAACTGCCAGATGTACTGAAGCATACATTAATTTTAATGCCATCTATTATTCTCCAGTCCTGGCCCTTCGTCTAATGTATATGACAACAACGCTCTCCCAGAACTTCCCTCTGTTCCCGACACACTCCCTGCATCCTCCTTCGGCGAAACACTACCACCTCGGATGACATCGACTTCGATGATTTGACGCGGCGGTTCGAAGAGCTGAAGAAGAAAACCTAATTGCTATTCCCCAGTCTATACACCACACACAACACACCCGCGCGTACACAACACCACACCCACGCAAATGCACACACACACACACACACAGGCCCGTGTCACACCAACACAGTTCACAACAGGAATGGAAATGTTCAAGGCTCTCAGTCAGATTTGGATAGTTGTCCTCCCCTTTCCACGGTGAAGTATCTTATAGATAATAAACCTACAGTATTCTTACCTCATGTCTATAATATGACCAGCGTACTGAGGGTGTGGTTGCTCACTCGACCTTATCGGTTAGCAGAATCTACTTCTGTTTGCCGTACCAGTGACTACCACTGTTTTAATTTCTTTCTATACGGCACATTATACATATTCATACGTAAATGTGTGGGTGTTGACCCCCGTTCACTCTTTATTGTTTAGGGTCCACACTGACTTTTAACTTCCATCTGTCTGATGATATACTGTATTCAAAAGTTAGATTTTAATTGTTACTTTTCCTGGGGTTTTAGCTCTGACAGATATTACCGTACATGCCTTGATTCTACTTTGTACATGCTGTGACGCTGTGATTTTCCCCCACTGTGTCACTCAGCCCTGTCTCAACCAGACAAACAAGCCAGACCGGCTGAACCAGTTTGGTGGGGAGCGGGAAGTTGGCCAACAAAGGCTCCAGATTGTTTCCGAGACGAGGCAACCATTTTTTTTTTTTCTCCCATAAAGCTTTTAGAACAGGTAGAATCCATATTTTCGGTGTCTGGCAGTCATGCAGTTTTGTACATGACATTTTGAAACACTCCTTACACAGGAACTCAAAACTCAGTCATAGTGCACATTACAGGGTGGTGGGGCACAGATGTATGTATGATAAAACGCGTATGAAAATCTGTAATATAAGAGATTGACCCTTTACAGGAATGATTGAACTGTACAACAGTTGGTAGTAGGGGTTCATTATTTGACAATCTGTTTTATATACAGCACCTCCAAATAGTTTTTTTTTTTCCCCTTAGTTTTACCAAATACCTGCACTTTCTTATCAATCAAAGAAGTATTTCATTATGAATGTATGCGGCGAAGCAGTCGCACGACAACCTAATTTGACTGATCAGATGTAAATATTGACCCCAGAGGTAATAAGTTTGTGCTTTCCTGATCGTGTGTGCATGTCTTATACTATATGTGGCACTGCGTTTGCCTTAGTTATCATCTCTCATCAGAGGCCTTGCCAGTCAAAGGATTAAGCATTGTTATCCATCAAGACTGGGTACACGTTACCTGCTTTGATTTTTAGTTGATTAATTTACACTTTGCTTTATTCGCTTTGCCCACGCACAATTTCTTAAAAGCTTTTGAGTTTAAATTTGTGGATTGGATGAAAACCATCTGCACTGTTATTATAGGTAGATGGTATTTTCTTGTGGGAGATCTTAGTGAGAGGGTTTCTGTTGTCGTACGGACGTGACACATTGCTGCAACCTAACCACTCCCAGTTCTGCTTGCATGGCGACTGGACAGTGGCCTTGAATAAAATGATTCAGCAATTCTGGAGGCACCACGAAAGCTTCCCAGTCGTGCGATAGATACAGTTTATTTATAGGTTTTACATGTGTTCAGAAAGTAGAGAGAGATTAATAACACTACAGAACTGTGATCTGCTCACTGTCTTTTCTATGTTGGACTGTTCTTTCATGCTAAACCCTGAGACACAGAATGGTGTCTTGTTGCAAAAAAGGAGTTTTTTCCCCTGTTACTAAATAACAATTTAATAAAAGATTATTTGGAACTGGAACCGTTTTTTCCACTATTTGCTATTTAACACTGTAATGTCAAATAGTATCCAGCAGGGGTCCTCGGTGTAAAATAAAGAGGTATACCTTGTAGTGCCTACAACAAACTTTTGTTTACAGTAGTTGGATTGTGTGTGTTTAATTTTCTCTTGTTTCATATCGGAGTAATATATTCACTTCAAATAGTTCTGTCTTGATATACTGCATCAAATTAAGACACATTTTACCTGCTAAATTTATGAACATCTTATGTTTTAATTTTTTTCTTTATAGTTTACATAGACAGTAACAAAACATAGAGGAGAAAATAGAAGGGAAAAAAGGCTGCCAGACAGTTCACAAGATGGCTATTCTGTTCAAACAAACTTGTCGCAATATCAGTCTCTGAGCAAGGTAAAATTACATGAATAAGTTACCATCCAACACCATACTCGGTTATATAGCCAGACAAGTCAGAGTCCCTGTGGTTCTCAGGTGATATGACACTGTGCCAAGAAAGGTCCCCATGTTCGCTGTAATCTGTTTTGTGTATTGGGTTTGTACAGATGGAGTTTTTCATTTGTATAATGGACAACATATCCTTGAGCCAATGTGCAAAACAAGGTGGAGTGATAGACTTCAAGGTGACCCTATCTGCCAAGCCATCTGCACATTACATGGTAGCTCAATATGGCATTGCAGAGCATCCAAAGTGTCCAGATTAGTTTCTTTAAGGACATAAGTCGGGCAGATAGAAAGGGTTCAAGAGTGGCAACTGTTTGCACTCAGGTCATACACTTGCATGCTTTTGAGATAATCAGAAATGTCTCTGAAGGTGAGCTCACTGAGTAATACAAAACGCAGCACATGAGGCGTTCTTGGAAAATCTTGGATAACACTGACCTGCATAAGAGGCTGAAATGTGAGTTGTGATACACTGCGTCTGTTTTACATAATCCCCCATAGGATTTTGGTTTAAATATTCAGTTTGCATTTGCTGAAGAATGCACTTTCTGTGCAACTGAGCAGGATATTTTAAGCTGGAAAGTTGACTGTTCTTTAACCTTGCTTTGTTGAATAAACAAATCATATTTGGCAACAAATGCTGTGAAGGTCCCATTGGAATTGCTAGATTACTGTTATTCATCAAATCAGTCAGCCACCTACAAAAACTCTACTCTAAATCAGCCATTTTTAATTAATGTGCAATCTTGGTGCAGTTTTTGTCATTTCTAGATGTTTCCTCCTGGACAATGAATCAGGTAAAACTACAAATTTTGGTCAGTGTAATCTAAAAACCAACGTATGGTGTGTCTTCAGTCAACAGTGTGTCCATGGTGTGTGCTGAAGTTAAATTATTCACCATAAACCAGAGCTTTATTTTTTTATAATTTATCCAAAGTAGTTACAAAATCCATTAAATCTACAAAGGAACAAGAGGTGGGTTATGGGTTATGAAGTTTTACGTTGACTTCTTCTAGCTTCTTTTTAGTTTGAACTTATAATGCTACAATTATAAGGCGTACTCAGTCCATAGGGACTTGGCTTGCAACCAGAGGGTGGCCGGTTCAAGTCCCACATGGACCAAAAATATGGAAGGTGGACTGGTAGCTGGAGAGGTGCCAGTTCACCTCCTGGGCACTGCCGGGTGCCCTGAGCAAGGCACCGATCCCCACAACCGCTCGCTGGGCGCTTCTCAGGGGGGCTGCCCATCACTCCACCATCCTCTCCACATTTGCATGTCTATGAGCCTTGTACCTTGTACTGCATGTGTGTGTCTGGGTTAAAATGCATGTCAAAATAAAATAGAGTGAAAAAAGAATTTCCCCATTGAGGGATTAATAAAGTATATCTTCATCTTCATCTTCAATACTCATAGACCGCATATATGAATTAGTGACCATAACAGTTTTGTTTGAGTCCCTGTAGCAAGGCTAAGCAACACAAAGCAGCTTTTCTTCACCTTTTATCACCATGGTTTCTCCAGACATCACACCAGCAAACTGACCTTGGAAAACAGCACTGACAAACCTTACTGAAACAGCCAATTACTGTGTATGAATACAGTGCTGTGAAGAATGACGACTGCTGCTACAATCAAAGCTGGAAAAACTGCAAATAACTTCTTTCATGCACTTTGAGAGGTATTTCACTGAACGGAAGCATTCTGTCAAGAAAAACAATCACAGGGTAGCTTTGTTGTAGTGGTTTTCTGTGTTGTTTGTGAGGTCAAAGGCTAACTGTCTAGTGCAGGTGATGTAAAACTCACTTGGACTGGTCAGACAGTCAGTAAAGTACAGTCAAAAGTTTGGACACACCTTCCCACCTTGCTGTTTTCTACATTTTAGTACACTGAGACTCAAGACTATGAAATAACATATTATGTGGAAAATAAAACAATATAAAAAAGTAAAATGTTTTATATTCATTCTTCAAGGTAGCCACCATTGATTGATCACAGTTTTGCCACACTCTGGCAAACAGCCTGAAGGAGTTTCCATTTTGTGGAGACCTTGTGGCTTCTTTTTCCTTCCCTCCCATTCAAAAACCATCTAAAATGGGTTTAGGTCAGGTGATTGTGATTGTTGTGGAGATATTGCTGAAGTCAAAGGTCAATGGTGAGGTCAGGAAGGACGAAAGTGTTCAGGACCCTCTGTGTCTTATGTTGTATTATTTATTGACGCTAACCAAAACCAAAAATATATATATAATATATATTTTAGATTTTTTGTTATTGTGAACAAATCTATTGAAAAGACCAAAGCTGGCAGTGTGTTAGTCTGTCTCATGCTAAGGCTGAGCAAATGAGAAATACCCAAATAAGAGTTAATACTGTGTGTGCGTAGTGAACTATATTCAGAAGCAGATGTGTGTTGCATTTGTTCGTGTTTACTGCAGCGGGGCAGTGTATGTGGCAGTGTGTCTGGGCCTGGTGTCCTGATTTACATAAGCTACAGCTGTGGTCACTCTGTCTCTCTCTGCCCTCCCTTCCAGGCATCTGTTTTTGGTTTGATTTGCTCTGCCATTTAGTCAGTTATTCTTTTCACAGTCCCAACATCTATATGTCCTTTTCCTATTAGTTATCACCTCTGAAATGTGGTTCCCCGACACCTCTAAACTCATTTAATGTGCTTATTTTGTGTTCACCACGTACATTGTCCTTAGCAGAAGATAAGACTCTGAAGTAGCTGCCAGCCGGTTAAGATGAGTGAGGAGTCAGATGTCAATAAAATATTTATAAACTACTACTACTACTCACTAGATTTGTCCTAGAAATGTTCTGTAATTGCACACAAAACCTGTATTTTTTGCTGTTGTGTAAACTGCCAGATGTACTGAAGCATACATAAAATTTTAATGCCATCTATTATTCTCCAGGTCCTGGCCCTTCATCTAATGTATATGACAACAACGCTCTCCCAGAACTTCCCTCTGTTCCCGACACACTCCCTGCATCCTCCTTCGGCGGAAACACTACCACCTCGGATGACATCGACTTCGACGATTTGACGCGGCGGTTCGAAGAGCTGAAGAAGAAAACCTAATTGCTATATCCCCAGTCTATACACACACACACACACGCGTACACAACACAACACACACGCAAATGCACACACACACAGGCCCGTGTCATCACCAACACAGTTCACAACAGGAAATGGAAATGTTCAAGGCTCTCAGTCAGATTTGGATAGTTGTCCTCCCCTTTCCACGGTGAAGTAATCTTATAGATAATAAACATACATGTATTCTTACCTCATGTCTATAAATATGACCAGCGTACTGAGGGTGTGGTTGCTCACTCGACCTTATCGGTTAGCAGAAATCTACTTCTGTTTGCAGTACCAGTGACTACCACATGTTTTAATTTCTTTCTATACGGCACATTATACATATTCATACGTAAAATGATGTGGGTGTTGACCCCCCGTTCACTCTTTATTGTTTAGGGTCACACTGACTTTTAACTTCCATCTGTCTGAGTGATATACTGTATATTCAAAAGTTAGATTTTAATTGTTACTTTTCCTGGGGTTTTAGCTCTGACAGATATTTACAGTACATGCCTTGATTCTACTTTGTACATGCTGTGACGCTGTGATTTTCCCCCACTGTGTCACTCAGCCCTGTCTCAGACCCGACAAACAAGCCAGACCGGCTGAACCAGTTTGGTGGGGAGCGGGAAGTTGGCCAACAAAGGCTCCAGATTGTTTCCGAGACGAGGCAACCATTTTTTTTTCTCCCATAAAGCTTTTAGAACAAGTAGAATCCATATTTTCGGTGTCTGGCGCAGTCATGCAGTTTTGTACATGACATTTTGAAACACTCCTTACACTAGGAACTCAAAACTCAGCTCATAGTGACACATTACAGGGTGGTGGGGCACAGATGTATGTATGATAAAACAGCGTATGAAAATCTGTAATATAAGAGATTGACCTATTTACAGGAATGATTGAACTGTACAGCAACAGTTGGTAGTAGGGAGTTCATTATTTGACAAATCTGTTTTATATACAGCACCTCCAAATAAAGTTTTCTTTTTTTCCCCTTAGTTTTACCAAATACCTGCACTTTCTTATCAATCAAAGAAGTATTTCATTATGAAATGTATGCGGGCGAAAGCAGTCGCACGACAACCTAATTTGACTGATCAGATGTAAATATTGACCCCAGAGGTAATAAGTTTGTGCTGTCCTGATCGTGTGTGCATGTGTCTTATACTGTATGTGCGCCACTGCGTTTGCCTTAGTTATCATCTCTCATCAGAGGCCTTGCCAGTCAATAGGATTAAGCATTTGTTATCCATCAAGACTGGGTACACGTTACCTGCTTTGATTTTTAGTTGATTAATTTACACTTTGCTTTATTCGCTTTGCCCACGAACAATTTCTTAAAAGCATTTTGAGTTTAAATTTGTGGATTGGATGAAAACCATCTGCACTGTTATTATAGGTAGATGGTATTTTTCTGTGGGGAGATCTTAGTGAGAGGGTTTCTGTTGTCGTACGGACGTGACACATTGCTGCAACCTAACCACTCCCAGTTCTGCTTGCATGGCGACTGGACAGTGGCCTTGAATAAAATGATTCAGCAATCTCTGGAGAGCACCACGAAAAGCTTCCCAGTCGTGCGATAGATACAGTTTATTTATAGGTTTTACATGTGTTACAGAAAGTAGAGAGAGATTAATAACACTACAGAACTGTGATCTGCTCACTGTCTTTTCTATGTTGGACTGTTCTTTCATGCTAAACCCTGAGACACAGAATGGTGTCTTGTTGCAAAAAAGGAGTTTTTTCCACTGTATACTAAAATAACAATTTAATAAAAGATTATTTGGAACTGGAAACCGTTTTTTCCACTATTTGCTATTTAACACTGTAATGTCAAATAGTATCCAGCAGGGGTCCTCGGTGTAAAAATAAAGAGGTATACCTTGTAGTGCCTACAACAAACCTTTTGTTTACAGATGAGTTGGATTGTGTGTGAGTTTAATTTTTCTTGTTTCATATCGGAGTAATATATTCACCTTCAAATAGTTCTGTCTTGATAATACTGCATCAAATTAAGACACATTTTACCTGCTAAATTTATGAACATCTTTATGTTTTAATTTTTTTCTTTATAGTTTACATAGACAGTAACAAAACATAGAGGAGAAAATAGAAGGGAAAAAAAGGCTGCCAGACAGTTCACAAGATGGCTATTCTGTTCAAACAAACTTGTCGCAATATCAGTCTCTAGAGCAAGGTAAAATTACATGAATAAGTTAATCCAGTCCAACACCATACTCGGTTATATAGCCAGACAAGTCAGAGTCCCTGTGGTTCTCAGGTGATATGACACTGTGCCAAGAAAGGTCCCCATGTTCGCTGTAATCTGTTTTGTGTATTGGGTTTGTACAGATGGAGTTTTTCATTTGTATAATGGACAACATATCCTTGAGCCAAAACAAGGTGGAGTGGTAGACTTCAAGGTGACCCTATCTGCCAAGCCATCTGCACATTACATGGTAGCTCAATAGGCATTGCAGAGCATCCAAAGATGTCCAGATTAAGTTTCTTTAAGGACATAAGTCAGGGCAGATAGAAAGGTGTTCAAGAGTGGCAACTGTTTGCACTCAGGTCATACACTTGCATGCTTTTAGAGATAATCAGAAATGTCTCTGAAGGTGAGCTCACTGAGTAATACAAAACGCAGCACATGAGGCGTTCTTGGAAAATCTTGGATAACACTGACCTGCATAAGAGGCTGAAATGTGAAGTTGTGATACACTGAGTCTGTTTTACATAATCCCCCATAGGATTTTGGTTTAAATATTCAGTTTAGCATTTGCTGAAGAATGCACTTTCTGTGCAACTGAGCAGGATATTTTAAGCTGGAAAGGTTGACTGTTCTTTAAACCTTGCTTTGTTGAATAAACAAATCATATTTGGCAACAAATGCTGTGAAGGTCCCATTGGAATTGCTAGGATTACTGTTATTCATCAAAATCAGTCAGCCACCTACAAAACTCTACTCTAAATCAGCCATTTTGAATTTAATGTGCAATCTTGGTGCAGTTTTTGTCATTTCTAGATGTTTCCTCCTGGACAATGAATCAGGTAAACTACAAATTTTGGTCAGTGTAATCTAAAAACCAACGTATGGTGTGTCTTCAGTCAACAGTGTGTCCATGGTGTGGTGCTGAAGTTAAATTATTCACCATAAACCAGAGCTTTATTTTTTTATTAATTTATCCAAAGTAGCTTACAAAAAATCCATTAAATCTACAAAGGAACAAGAGGTGGGTTATGGGTTATGGGTTATGAAGTATTTACGTTGACTTCTTCTAGCTTCTTTTTAGTTTGAACTTATAATGCTACAATTATAAGGCAGTAGCTCAGTCCATAGGGACTTGGCTTGCAACCAGAGGGTGGCCGGTTCAAGTCCCACATGGACCAAAAATATGGAAGGTGGACTGGTAGCTGGAGAGGTGCCAGTTCACCTCCTGGGCACTGCCGAGGTGCCCTTGAGCAAGGCACCGATCCCCCACAACCGCTCGCTGGGCGCTTCTCAGGGGGGCTGCCCATCACTCCACCATCTCTCTCCACATTTGCATGTCTATGAGCCCTTGTACCTTGTACTGCATGTGTGTGTCTGGGTTAAAATGCATGTCAACATAAAATAGAGTGAAAAAAGAATTTCCCCATTGAGGGATTAATAAAGTATATCTTCATCTTCATCTTCAATACTCATAGACAGCATATATGAATTAGTGACCATAACAGTTTATGTTTGAGTCCCTGTAGCAAGGCTAAGCAACACAAAGCAGCTTTTCTTCACCTTTTATCACCATGGTTTCTCCAGACATCACACAGCAAACTGACCTTGGAAAACAGCACTGACAAACCTTACTGAAACAGCCAATTACTGTGGTATGAATACAAGTGCTGTGAAGAAAATGACGACTACTGCTACAATCAAAGCTGGAAAAACTGCAAATAACTTCTTTCATGCACTTTGAGAGGTTATTTCACTGAACGGAAGCATTCTGTCAAGAAAAACAATCACAGGGTAGCTTTGTTGTAGTGGTTTTCTGTGTTGTTTGTGAGGTCAAAGGCTAACTGTCTAGTGCAGGTGATGTAAAACTCACTTGGACTGGTCAGACAGTCAGTAACATACAGTCAAAAGTTTGGACACACCTTCCCACCTTGCTGTTTTCTACATTTTAGTTTAACACTGAAGACATCAAGACTATGAAATAACATATTATGTGGAAAATAAAACAATATAAACAAAGTAAAATGTTTTATATTTCATTCTGCAAGGTAGCCACCATTTGATTGATCACAGTTTTGCACACTCTTGGCAAACAGCCTTGAAGGAGTTTCCATATATGTGGAGACCTTGTTGGCTTCTTTTCCTTCTCTCCCATTCAAAAACCATCTAAAATGGGTTTAGGTCAGGTGATTGTGATTGTTGTGGAGATATTGCTGAAGTCAAAGGTCAATGGTGAGGTCAGGAAGGACGAAAGTGTTCAGGACCCTCTGATGTCTTATGTTGTATTATTTATTGACGCTTGGCCAAGGAGAATTAGAGACACTCTCAAAGTTCATCAGAAGTGCTTGAGTCAGTCTTACATTCTCCCGAACTCGTGCTGGTGGATCGACTTTAAACCCCAAGATAACACCACAAATACTATACGCCCATAATTGGTCAAAGAGAATGTTTTTACTCATGGAGGTGTTATTGTCAGCATATTCTAGTCTGTCTTCATACTAAGATATGCTGACAGATGTCTGTTTATGCAGATTGGAACGTCAACAGCAAGCTATCTATTATGTCTGGGAAGGCAGCAATAGGTCTCTTCAACCCTGGCCACCACAGTGTTGAGATAGGCTGGCACCTACTGTTCTCAGTCAAAGACAAACAATTAATACTGCTGAGGACCTCAAGGCCCACACGTGACCTCGTGTAACGTAAGGATAGAAAATTCCATAACAGTGATGGCCAGGATACCTGATAGAGCATTCCGTCACCCACCTTTGTGCAAATCAAATGATGGTCCCTCTGAAACCAGATGGGGTGGAATGTTACGGTAGCTTTGGTAGCCATGTTGGTTAAGTGTGAGCCTTGCATTTTGAAGAAATTGCCAAGAGTGTCACCAGAAAAGCACCGCATACCACCTGGGAACCACACATGCAGATACCATCTGTTCACGTTCTCTGCATCTCACAAAGATATAGAACCAGACACGGAACTACATTTTTACTTTTACTTTACTTATTAGACCAAAGTACAGATTTCTAATTTCTGTAGCAGAGGTAACATTTGGTCTTCATGTCCTGGGGCGGTCCTCGTGAGAGAGTTTCATCACAGCGTTTGATGCACATTCAAAGTTCTTGAAATGTTTGAGACTGACTAACCTTCATGTCTTAAAGTAAAGATGGACCGTTGATTCTCTTTACAAGAGAGGCTCTTGTCATAATATGTATCACTATAGTAGTTGAATAGGGCTGTTTACTGTATGCAAACACTTTCCCTTTGAACAACAAAACTGATGTCTCAAACACATTTGGAAGGCAACTCACTAACTTTTGACAAGACACACCTGTTGATCAAAAAACATTGCAAGTGACTATCTCATGTAACTGATGAGAATATGCAAGGCGATGAGTGTGCAAGGCTGCCATCAATGCAAAAGGTGGCTACTTTAAAAGGATAACAGCATATTTTGCTGTTTCATAGTTTTCATGTTATCAGTGTTAATCTACATCTAGAAAGTGTAGTGGTATTTGACTGTAGGTCAAATACTATTGATGTACTTAGTTACTTATTCCGTAATTGTGATTACTAGAATATCAACAGGACAAATGTCAAATTAACTGGATAAAATAAAATAAATATCCACTTTTACAAACTCACGCATTATTTTGGATAAGACCATAAATGCGAGTACAAATATGTCT
This sequence comes from Larimichthys crocea, assembly GCF_000972845.2. Lineage (NCBI taxonomy): Eukaryota > Metazoa > Chordata > Actinopteri > Sciaenidae > Larimichthys > Larimichthys crocea. Next base: position 10,786,937 of record NC_040018.1, on the reverse strand, counting down.
ATTCAGCACCCAAAAAATACTTAGTGTAAATGAAGGGTACACGTATTGATGCTTGGTTTAAATCTGAGAGGGGAAAAACAAACAAACATACATTTAATTTGTACAATATTATACATTTATACATACAATAGTAATAATAATAGTGATTGCCTGTGTGTACAAAACAATGGTTTTAGTTTTGACCATCAGGTTAAACGGCTTCTGTATGTCTGTGGCTCTTTCAGTTAAAAGTCACATAGATTAAATACATGAAGGTTTTAATAGAGATCAGTTTATTGAAGCTCACACATTAAATTACAACAATAAATAAAAGCACAGAAGGTCCAAGACAAGGTGTTAAAGTGTCTGCAGACCTGCTTGTATTCCCAAACCAAAAGCACAAACTTGAATGCAGTTAGATCTGCTACATAAATCATTCAAAAGCTGGACAGACTGAAGTACACAGAACAAGGCATGTATGATGAAAACCCATGACATGTACCTTCAGCATGTATTACAGTGATGGTGAAATGAAATAAAAAAAGTGATCAATTAATAATTAGCTCCCATATGTGCAATTAGATAAAAGCACCTTCCTACTCCTCTAAAAGTGAAAGTCCATGTTGGTGTACAATCGATGGATGGTCGTCATACACTGAGATGAACAGTCAAACTGACAGCAGCAGTAAACTAATGAAGAACAAAATAAATATACATTTGCAGATTATACAAACATGTTATATAGTTTGTATTTGTATATGGATTATATATAGGATTTTCTACTCACAATAACTCAAAGCTTATAACAGTTTTTGACATCTAAACCTGCTTCAATGCCTCTTGTAACTATAAATGGATTCTACTGATTGTGTATGTTGAAATGAACATTGTACAAACAGAAGAACAAAAGCTGTTCAAACCAGGCAACCAGAGATTTCTTTATATACACATAAATCATTATGGATAATAAATGACTTTGGGGGGGGGGCACTTTGACATGCAACAGTAACAGTTATTTAATCATCCATTTACTCTGACTCACCATTTCATTGGGAATTCTGTACACATACAAAACACCAGAATGAGTTATGCAATTTTATATTCAGAAAGTAAAACTGCCAATAAGTGCAAACGTGTTTATGAAGCGAGGGTGCCGTGGATTGAAGCTGTGCCCATTGGAGAAGACAGCTTATCTCAGTAAATGCAGCTTCCTCACAGTGTGTGCCTGCCAGAATATTTACTGCATTTCTCTTGTTGCTCTGTAAATGGAGAAGACAGCGCAGTGAGTCTCACAGTACTTTACTTCTCTTTAACTGAAGGGAGGATGCACTGACACACTTAGAGAAAGAGAGAGAAGTCACTTGGGAGGAGTCGGAAACTAAAAGGGTCGCTAGTTTATACTTGTCAAAGCAAATATTTTTACTGTTTCATACGCATCATTACATAAGAGCCCCCTGCAGTCGACCTGAAACAAAATGGAATAGATACCTCTGCTTTATGATTTATGAATATGTAGCCTGGTCTAAGCAATTTATGTGATAAATTAAATTTAGAGGTTGTTTTTACATCCTCCATCATCTTAAATGCTGTTCTTTCCACCCAGATTTTTTTTTGTTGCTAGTTTGACATTATATATTTATTTTCTGAAAGTTTTCGTTTTAGGTGAAAAGTTTTAATTTCGAGCAAATAAATTGTATTGAAACCAATGAATCATTCTCCTTAGAGTCACGGTGTTATTTAATTCATATTCTAATCGGAAAGTCTTTTAAAAAAAGCTGAATTTTTTGGCCTCTTGGGGGCAGCAGAAAACACTGAAATACTATATAATCACCATAGAAGCTGGACTAAACAGTTTACACATCTGCCTGACATGGAACAACATGTCTCTGGTAAATACAAGTTATTAACCCTCTTGTAGCTCTGTTTTGGTCTTCACCAACTCGTGAGGGACTGTTGCTAAATGCTCCACTATATTGACCAGATAGTCGTCGGGTCTGGTGCTTGGTGCTGCGGAGGTAGCGTACAGTGGGTTTTAGGTGAGAGTGGACAAAAACAATGAACTCACTCAGCCACCTACAGTAGTCTTCTAAAGGATGATGAATAGTACAGATGAAAAGCTATTACACTACTAACATTGCAGCGCTAAAGAGGTATTAAAGAGAGCAGATGATTTTTGAGTTCAAAACATCTAGGAGCCTGTACAGCCCAACCTGTTCTGGTAACAGATGTTTTTTCTTACCTAACAGCACTTGCTCTATTTCCTCACTTTCCTCCACAGCTACAGGTTTCAGCAGCAGGGCAAAAAACACAGCAATGCCTATCACCTGTGAACAAAAACAAGCGCTACTAAATGTTAAATTACGTAACTAATTAAGATGAATAATTTGACACAGTTTAATCTTTCCCATCTTTACCCACCTTGAGAGGCTGCAGTATAAATATGCTCTGGAACAGGGAGAGGCCCAGAGACATGACCCACTTGATGGACTTTTGTTTGCCGTACTCAAAACCATACAACAGGGTGAAGAAAGTGGATACTCCACTGATGGACAGCAACAAGAACCAGCCCAGGAACACACACCACCAGGGCAGCCAGCAGCTCCCTGACTTCTTCTCCTTTCTCCTCACAAGAGGTGGGCTGAATCAAGGAGAGGGAAGGAAGGACGGTACACAAGATGTCCCAGTTAAATAAAATCATATAATCAGTCATATTTCTATACAGATATTTGTGTTTCTGTGTTTGCGGTGGTGGAAGTGGGACCAATACTACAATGTAAAGGTACTCTATAAGTAAAAGTCATGCATTACAATTGTACCTTTACTTAATACTGATGCATCAATGTGTATGCATATTACTGTTGTAGCTGCTCAGAGGAGAGCTAGATTTAACTACTCTATATACAGTGAACTACTTTAGCCCAGTGGTCCCCAACCTCAGGGTCAGACCCCTCTAAAGGGTCACAAGATAAATCTGAAGGTGAATATGATTAATATGGTAGTAAAGAAGAAAAAAACAAAAACAAAGTGCTGGGACACATATTTATATTTGGACTTTTCTCTTTGTAAAATATTGAAGAGGTTTATCTCTACGGGCCTCAAACTAATTAAAAAAAATTAATTAAAAATAAAGTGTCTCCCTTTTTGGAACCAAAACGTAACAAAGCATCCCCAGTTGGGGCCCTCTCCTGTCACAGATCACTAGGAACACTGGGAACAACAAGTTTAATTTCAAACAAAACAATGAATTTTAATAGTTTTTTAATGTAAAATTTGAATGAAAGATCTCGGATTAATGTAGTGGATTAAAAACCACAATATTACCCTTAGTAGCATTAAATAGAAATACTCAAGTACAAGTACCACAGAATTGTATTTAAGTCTTGTACTTGAGTAGATGTTACTTTTAACCACTGTGTGTTTGTGTGTTGGCTGGAGTGCTGACCAGTAGGCCAAGTGGCTGCTGAAGACCATCTCAGCCTTGCGAACCAGCAGGTTGGTGAGGTTGAGGGCCTGCTGGTACTCATCTTGACTCGGGAAGTTCTTTCCGTCCAGTTTCTCCAGGCACATCATGATGTGACAGAGACCAGCTAGGAGGAACTTGCTGCAGTACACCCAGTGGGGGTCACTCTCAGTTTCTCCTTTGACAGGATTGAAGAATCAAATCAGCAAGGAATTATATTTTATATAAGAGCAACAGACAGACTGGAGAATGTTGAGAGACACACTCTGTCTGACAAGAACATGTACATTATTATTTATTGCTTCACAATATATCTGTGCCCTATTAAGACACTGTCATGCTTAATTTTTACCACTCATATTCATCAACTTGGTCCATCTCAGCCCCTTTGTATCTCTTGTTTCTGCTAATGCTGCTCTGGTTATTTGTGCTTTTAAGTTTTTTCTTTTATTGCATCAGGCTAGCAGGAGGTAATAAACACTATTTTTCTGTAAAAACAAAACATTCAACATTCATCAATACTACCTTGCATAAGCTGGATGAATTCATGCATCCTGTCCAACGCAGGGAAGAGGTCACCAGCAGACTCCAGCCTGTGCATCTCTGACATCTTGTTCCTTGGACTTGCACTCACCATAGAAATTATCTCTTCTGTATCCTAGGAGGGATGCACAACAAATACCAATTAGCAGAGTATACATTACACAGAAGTCATAGCCACGCAGAACACTTAAGGTACAGCGTAAACTGATCAGAAAATGTGTCTCTGTGCTCACAAGGTCAGTGATGAGGCTGGTAGAATGCACAAAACCAGTCAGACAGTAAAACTGCAGAACACACCTTGAGAATACTTGGTATAGTAATAGCGGGGGGTCTTGTGTGACCCTCGTCGTCTTTTTGAGATTTTGAAACTATGCGAGGTTTGATGCTTCGGAAGATGGTGATGATGAGGATGTTAATTGGAAACATGAGTAGACCACTCTCTACGCCGACCATGATCTCCTGCCAGGTGATTTCCAATGAACCTGTAGAGGGTAAAAAAATATGCAAAACATGGCACAGTATCAGTGATGAGACGAAACTGAAACCAGAGCCAGTCAACTCAGTACATTTCAAGGCTCTCCTCAACCTTGTAAAAGCTGATAGACTGACTCACCAACTGCACACAGACAGATTTAGCAACTAGCTGGTGAATACTGTGGAGTATCTGGCAGCCTAAGAGGCAGATTTTCAAAATAAATCTAAAAGGATTCATCAGGTGGCTACGCTAATGTTGATAAAATAAATAAATAATAAAAAAAAAAGGCAGACATCTTATAATGCCATGTGATAGTTTCTACGGACAATGCAGACTTTTCTCATTTTCTAATGTCCTACTTTGTACAACTAATTCCAAATTCTTAAATTTTGAGAAAATACAGTAAATAGGGTTAGGGTTAGGGTTAGGGTTAGGGTTAGGGATTTTTTTTCATAAAATCTTTAAACGTATACATTTTGGTATTGTAAAACCACATGCTAAGTTTCTATTTAACATTATTAAACATTCATCCATTTTCCTGGACATGACATAGCACATGGTCGTACATTTATATGTATTGTTTCATTTCAGCTAACTCTCAAACACAAAGGAAACAGCAACTGTGTCAAAGCCCATGACCATAACTGTTGATTTCTTTTGCCTGCAGGTGTCAACCTCACCGAGTGTACATCTGCTGCTGGACTGAGACGAAACACCTCCCTCATGTGGCCAATCTGCATTCTGCTAAATGTGTGTGGGTAAGTTTGGAAGATAAACTGCACAATTGTAAGCAATTCTAGCTGACATCGGAGAGTTTCCGGTTTCATACTGTACATATGTACACACGCGTGTTGTAAGGTAAACGTTGCATCAGTATAAGCGATGCTACTTGTATTACACACAGTGACAAACAACAAAAGCTGTCTATTCTCTCATCCCACACAGGCTGTACTGACACCTTCAGTTGCACAATTGCATATGTGGAAGCAGAGGTGTTGGAGATAATGTGATATATCAAGAGACAACAGCTAATTAAATTGTTTCTCAAATTACATCTTCCGTTTTAGCTCGGCTTCCACCTTTTGACTGTTCATCCAAAGACCTGAAGGAAACCTCTCATTACATTCAACTTCAGATATTTATGATCCGTTATTCATGATCAAACTTTCTTACTAAACTGTGAGTTTGTTGTGCAAGTGACCTTGTATTGTAGCATCTTTTTTCTAAAAGCGGATGGTTTATTTTTAGATGTCAATACGATGAGAGTAGTTCTCCCTCTTGAATAAATCAAGATCACAAAGCTAAAATAACCCATTAATAATCCATGATTCACCGAATGAGAAGAGTACTGGTGATTCCTCGTCTACAGGAATGTTCCAGAAGGCGATATTGATGGCCATGGTGCAGAGGAGCAGGCTCATGCAGCAAGAGACCCTCTGGGCACGTGTGAATGGACTGCGTGAGGGAGGATCCACGATGGACACCCAGATGTGTTCGTCTCTAAAGCCAGTCGAGGTTCTGGTCTGGAAAATATTCCTGACAGAGAAACACAGAAAACCATAATGACACTAATCTGCTAACATGACTTTCACAAGAGCCGAGCTGTGTGAAATGGTCCAACTCTGACCTGAAGCAGGCAATCTCGTTGTTCTTTGCAGCATTGAAAGTTTTCTTGGTCATGCCGTCTCCACGGTCAGCACTCAGCCAGCAGTCACAAAGGAATTGCCACACCTGTCGTGTTTGGAGGTCTTGTATGGTCACCTTGTTTATATACCTTTTTATAAGGGGACATTATAAATTGATCACATGGTGGATTTTGTGTGAGAAATGCAAATGTTAGCCCTAGACTAAATGTTCTATACCCATATTATGTTGTATATTTTATGTTGTGTATATGATGAGGCATATCATTACTCTGCTCTATTTTCCACCAAAGTGTGTGTGTGCATGTGTACAGCAGTGATATTTAATAAGAAGTGATAACAAGGTAGTGTTAAATGGTGAGGCAGGCCTGACATTTGGAAGTGTCACAGTGAAGAAGCCAGCAAACCGCTCTGCAGAGAGGCCATAAACACTGCCTGTGCCCAGCTCTAACAACAGTGTTAACAGGTTTACCCTGGCACCCAACAATTATCCACGAGCTCAGCGGAATCAACGCAAGCCAAAAATACACAACTGTGAAGTATCATTTCAAGGTGTGACATAGAAATGACATAAAGTTGCAAGTAAACTTCATTTGTACTGGTTTCAAAACAAATTACGCCATTTTCATATAGCTGCTTGAACAACTGTGAAATTAACTTTTCTGTATGAGACAAAGGCTTTCATTGGAAGAACTCTAGCCCTGATCTTTAATGAATTGCTATTGAAGTGCGCTCAGCCTTTCATACCATGACGGGCGACCTCCGGAGTTGTCGTGCTGCAGCCTGACGTTTCTCACTTCGCCCAGTGGGAAGGGTGTGGCCAACAGAAACACATCGACAGCTCCTCTCTCGAACACGGGCTTGTCAGGATCTGTGAGTGTGTGTGTGTCACTCTCCCCCTCTGAGCCACTCAGCTTCACTGTCACCTGCAGGACAGAAACATATTCCAATGTAAACAGCATCAGATGTTCATACATCAGTGTCCTGAACCAAAATCATCTAAAGGGCCACTCTAGTGTTTGTCCACACTTCAACCTATTTACTACAAATTGCGTATCATTTTGACAAACCACAAAGATTTTTTAAAGCAAACCAAGGATTGATCTTTGGACTTTTCAAACTTTCCAGGCTGGTTTTTATTCATTTGTTTTCTCTGTTCCTTTTAAAAACACTTGAAACTTGTTTTTGATACACAGTTGACATTTCATTGTTTTATTTTATTGTTGCATCATTGTATAATAATGTAGTTGAAGCATGTAATATTAAAAATACTTTTCAACATTATAATCCTTAAGATTTTGGTATTATTTGTGTCTTATCTATGGTTGACATTGTTTCACTTTCAGTTGTTACCTCTCTGTATAGCAGCCATGTATATGGCCAAGTCCAATCTGATGTATTCAAGTTTTGGTAGGAAGTTTTAACATGAAAAGAAAAACAGCTTTATTCCTTAAAGATCACATTTTTTAAGTCTGTCTGAGAACCAAAGTCAGGTACCCAACAGGTTTTGCTTGTAGCCATTCCTCCTGTTCATTTACTATTGTTGCAGGAAAGACTAAAGCAACTAAATGATTTTCACTGTGGCTGTTTTCTTGTTGGCTTCTGGATTAGAGTAACTGAGAAGATCCTGCTTTCAATGAGCAAAAAGATTTCAAAACAGTCCATGTTTCCAACATCATAAATGTTCAGCATCAACTATATTCCTATTGTAAGTTGAATTCACCATAAAAAATAAACACACTTGAAATATTTCAATTTTCTGTTAGAAATATATGAAAGGAAATAAATCCTAAATCTGTCAATGAAAGAAAATTCTTACATTGGCAGTAGTCCCGGCGTTCTTGCGATGGCCTGTTTGGACACTGATCAGATAGTTGTACAGAGCACCTGCGTGATTGTCCTCCAGCAGAGTCATCTTTCTCTGATGGTTCAACGTTAAACAGTTCGGTGTATAAACATGAATGTGTTGGCAGGAATTACTTTATTTGGGCACTGGAATGAAGTGTTTAATTTCCAAAAACAATATCCACTATCCAAAAAAAAAGGACATTATGCAGGATAATATGATTACATTTTTGGAGGTGGTATGGTAAATATAATATAATATGAAAAACAGAAGAGCTGCTTCATGAGAACTGTCTGCAAAGACTGACCTTAGAGCTTGCCCTGCGGTCAGCATAGCAGGCCCACAACAAAGTGACCAGGTAGAGGCCAAAGAAAGCACACAGCAGTGCCAGCACCACATAGTTCTGAGTCACAGTGGCAAACAACTCTGCTGTACGAGATATGTCCACGTCATTCGGCATCACAAAGAAGGAGCTCCCAAAGAGAGTGAGATGGTTACACAGACACTGCACTCTCTCCGGAGTGGTTTTCTTTCCCACCTGAGACAGACACAAAGAAATCACAATCTGAGGCAACTACTGGTGCAATTAGAGCATTATATACATGCAGACCCAAGGGAAAACAGACTTTATTCAGGTGGAAACTCACTTGGCATCCTTCAGTGCTCCATGATTCGTTCTTTATGTCCCAGTACAAACACTTGCTCATAAAAGAAGTGATCATCAGTGTTAGGCCTGGCTCCCAAGTGGAATTAAAGAGACTGGTTTCAACATACCAAGCTCCAGGAGTATCCTGTAACATGTCTGGGGTTATCATCCAGCGATAGCCGTCTGTTGCAAAAATCAGAAACATATGACTTTAAAAAAAAATCAGATATTAATACATGAGTGGGATCACATACATGTGAAACAAACCATGGTATTTCCACACAAAATCAGGGGTTAGGGTATGGAGCAGTAGATGAGTTACCTGTTTGGCTGAAGATGGTTGTGCCATTGAAATATGTGCCATTACCAGGTGTCCCGTGAAACAACTTAAGAGCCAATGACACATTGACATTAGGCATTACGCTGAAGAAGATGGTTACATTTGGATCTGAGACGTTGAGAGAAGACACTGCTTGTGTGTTTTTCTCCAACTCAGCAGTACTATTTATCAGGGATGATACTGGATGAGGCATATAGATCTGGAGAAATCACGGAAAGCAAGTTAATTATTGCACTTAAAACTGAATTACATATATGATCATTAAGGAGGACTGTAGCCAAGAATCATATGTTAGCACAATAAATATCTTCAGCAGCAGAAATGAGAAGAGGTATTTTTCTCTGTGGCCAATCAAGTTAAAAACATTTCCAAGATAAAAATAGATAATGTTAGTTCTGTGAAGATAAGTGGAAAATGAGATTCATCTTATCTGAATTGTATATTCTACAATGACCTCCTTTTTTCATGCAAAGGCTAAAAGTTGAAAATGATGTTATGGCTAACTTTTTGTGTGTGCAAAGTGTGGAAAAGACAGCGAGATGGACTATTTAGTCTGATATATTTAGTAGCTTAGAATCACATTCAACATGTCTGTTGTAGACATAAAAGTTGTGTAAGTTGTATGAAATGCTATTCTTCTAAATTTTTGGACCATATGCGTTTTCTTCTTCTTAGTAGTTGTGTTATGTTTACAACCTTTTCTCCTCAATTCTCCTGTTTCGTGCTCACTCCACTGTTGATCTGGGAAGGGTGTACACAGACAGTGGTTCTTAACCTTTTAGAGTCACAACCCCTGCAGAATCAGGCTGCACTTGACCGCTCAGGGATTACTGTAATATAACACACGAAAGCTACCAAACTCACGCAGGAAGACCATTGTTTTGCCCACAGACAGAACAGATCATCATGTCTGCTTAGCTCCTACAAAAACAATAATAGGTAGAAGTACATTCTCTTATTACTGAGGTAAAACAGTGTAATGTTACCCAGTCTCTGTCCCAGAAAACAAAACTTATTTGATATCAAATGACATCAGCACCAACCGGGTGTGTTCACTGTTTACCTGCACTGTTTACCTATTTTTTTTTAATCCTAAAATCTATAAGAGTATTTAGTGTTTTTGAGTACTTGTATATATGATATAAATAATTCTCCACAATCATTTGGCAAGTTAGAACTCATCTTACGACCTCCTTGAGGGTTCTTACCCCAAGGTTGAGAACCACTGTGCTAAGGGATGTGATAAACAATGTGTCACTGGCAGCTTCTGTTCACCTGCCAATGAGGCACTCGGGTTATTTCCTGTTTGTTCAAGTAAAATTTTGAAATAATTTCTGCCATTTTCAAAACTACACTGACACCATAACCTTAAATTATCTGTAAGTATCACCCTTTTTTCCCTTTGCTTTCCACCTACATTCAAATAAATATTCTGTACCTCTATCATCTCTGACAGATTCTTCAGCTCTATGTCTGCTTCTCCATCACTAAGTATAAGGTTGAAAACAGTTCCTGAAATGTTGTCATCAGATGGATGGGGATTCCCTGAGAATGTGGTCATCTAAGAAGGAGAAAAGCTCTGTTAAAAAGTACTGTGGATGACAACAAAGACACAAACACGCATAAACAAGATGATAATGCACACAGACCTGAGTGATGACTGTCTTATACTGTGCAAGCTGAGGATTTAGTGCTGAAAAAGAGGGGAGTCTGATGAACTCACCCTCTTGCTCTGAACCCAGCACTGCATTGTTGAGGTCAGCAGTTTCGAAACTAAAGGGGGAACGGTAATAAAAATTGGAATATACTGTATAATTTATATGGTTATTAAAGAAGTTACAAAGTATCACAACTACTAACCTGGCCTGATAGATTGTGCCTGTTGGGTGCTTTATAACAATTGTCTCTTTGCTGAACTGACCCAATAGCAGAGAGACTACACGAAAGATCTCAAAGACACTCTCAAACAAAGACTGTAGAAAGAGAAAATTATGATAATGACGACAAGATCTGCACGATTGCTTAAAGCTGTCGCAGTCGCACTTACTGTAGGGTTTGGGTTGGTGTAGATGTCACATTTTTTCAATGAGAGAAGGAGGATGCCGGTACTACAGCTGATGATGCGACTGATTATGATGTCGTTTTCCGCAGCATAATCTTCTTTCAGATTTTTGGTGCCTTCCAACAAATACTTAATGAATCCGTCCTGTGAAAAGGAAAAAAAAGACAGCATTTAATAAGTAACTGCTACACCTCTGTAATACAAACAAAGGGACCTATTAAATATGAAATAGGCACATAGAGGCCTATATAGCATCGTAGAGGGCACTTTATCATGCTTTTTCTGACACCCTCAGTGCAATAATGTAATACCTTCCACAGGCTTTCCAAAGTGGATATATACTCACTCTGTTGTCATTTGTCGGCTCCCCTGGTGTTGTTTCCATTCGCTGTAGTTCTAGTTCTGCTTCCTGTCTCAGAAAACAAAACCACTTGTGAGGTATAATTGACAAAAAGACAATTATAATATTCTTCATGATTCATGGGTCAAACAGTGTGTATGTGACATGAATAAGGCATCTCTCACACGAATGAGGCTTTCAATATCTGAAACAAGCGTAGACATGTTGGCTACACTCCTCCTGAGCCCTGAAAATATTATTAGTGTGTTTGACAAGTAGAGAAAGAAAGAGAGTCAGTACACAAAAAAATCAGTTTTACACACTTCAGTTATTCACTTTCACGATGACATGATGAATGATGAGACACATATTGTTTCAATCTAACTTACGGGGTCTGGTTGCATGACTGGATATTATCGTCTTCTGCAAAGAAAACATGAACAATACTTACAAGGAAATTCAGTCTGGATGTTTAATTATGGCGTCTTCTTCTTAACAACTGTGAAATTTATCTCTTACCTTTGTGTTTGATGACCACAAATCTATAAAACAAGAATGACACTTTTATCAAACAGCATATTGTACATGAAGTGAAACAAAAATGTAATAATGAATGCAAGAGAAAGAAAGCAAGGCAGAAAGGAAGGGAATAAAAAAGAAGGAAGAATGGGGTTAAAGAAGTCACTGAGAAGCTGGTGCAGCATACTGTGGGTGCAGACGAAGCCTCGTCTCTGGCTGCAGTCGGATGTGACGATGAACTGGAGAGGATTCAGCTTCATGTATGTGCAGCTGTCCTTTGAAAAGTCAACATTTTCTGCACATAAACACACACAGACACACCATTAGAAGAGCTTTTTGCGACATGAACTTACCCAAAACTCAACGAAGACAAAAACCATTAGGGATCAAATATAATATATCAATTATTTATTTTTCAGACTAATTGATTAGCCTATGAAATGTCAAAAGGTAGTGAAATCACTTCAACTTATGAGAACCCAGTGTAAAGTCTTCAAATAGCTTTTGCTGCCTAACCATATTAATTTTTAATGATACAATACAGACAAATTATCAAAGTTGGAAGCAGAGAATGTTTAGCAGTTTCGCCTGATAAATGACTGATTATCTGTTATCAACATTTTCTTTTTTCTTTTTTTTAAAGATATTTTTTGAGCTTTATTTGACAGAGATAGCTTGAAGAGTGAGAGGAAATGTGGAGAGAGAGAGAGAGATGGGGAATGACATCACCCCTGTTATCAACATTTTTGTTCATTTTCTGTTGTAAATTAGTGTAATCGCTTGAAAAAGCAGGGTTTATAACCGAACTTTAAGTGTGAATGCCGTGGTTACATAACAATTATAACATCACAAAATGTCAAGGAGGGGGAAGCAAATGTGTCTTAAGTCAATCTCAACAGTGAAGCTTTGAACCAAATCAGATAAATCACTGAAGGAAGTTGGTGATGATGTAAATACTTTGTACTGTCATTTCATTTTATTTCAGCAAAGCTCTTGTACTGCTGTTCATATTAAGACAACATTCAACACTGGTGCATTTGAGAAGAAACCCACTGCCTTTTTCCTCTGTGCACAGCTTACTGTGTGCAGTTGGGCAGTTGTGCAGTATTTTTTCTCATGTGTGCCCTTTTCTATTTGAAATATTGAATTATATTCATTATTATTTTTCAACTCCAAAAAGCCTTTGACTTTTGTTGCAGATGTTGCTTTGATTTTAAGGATGACAAGCCAACAACTGACTTTAAATATAAAAACACATTTTGTTGCAACCAACAAAAGAAATGTTGTGTACTCACTTATGTCAGGGGCCCCCTCTCCCAGCCACCAGGTAAAATTGTTGATGTTTCTGTGTCTATTGACATTCTTCAGGAAAGTTTTGATTGGCCCGGTCATCATCTTCAGGAGTTTCCCTCCTCGCTTTTCACAGCTGATCCTGGCTTGAGACCAGGTTTTGGATTCACAAACAAACTCGAGACAAACATCTCTGAAAACAAATTCATAAACCGTGTGGTCATCGCTCAGACCGGCCTCAGATTTTTTTGGTAAAGATAAAAATCCAAGTGAAATCCACAAAAAGACAGCTGTTCGGAGTAACATGTCCATAGTTATTATATCACACAGAGCTAAAGCACATAGTGCTGAAGGATCTGTGCCACTGAACAAGATCACTTCTGTCTATCACATGGAAATTAGGGAGCTTTCTCCAGAAAAAACTCTGCATATGTTCTCAATACATTAGGAAAATCACCGTGGACACTCAAACAAGATGCAAAGTCTGAAGGAGCACCTTGACATCAGCAAAGGTCAACCACACAGCATTCAATCTGACAACTTTGTATTCGCTGTGTATATTATTATTATTGTGTATGTTTTATAATGATATGTTCTTAAAAACAAAGAAATGTTCTTAACTTAAATGACCCTAAATATGCACTGCTTTCACTTCATCTGTTGATCATCTCTGCAGCTCCTCCACTGTCCACAGCCGGGATGGGAATATCGCGAGATGATGTGGAGGAAGCGGTGACCACGTGTGTTTGTGTAACATGGTCAGGACTTGCTTTCAGTGCCCTTTAATGCAATGACAGAGCTGCGTCCATGGCGGGACATCTGAAGGTAATTTCAGAAACGGTCTAGTGTCTTTTGTTTGTTTGTTTTTTTTGGCAGAAACCGAATTTAAAACGTCGCCACGACACGTCCCTGTTCCTGTGTGTTAGCTCGGCTGCTCCCCCTGAATGTTGCAGCAGGAAGCAGTGCTGTTTGCTCTGCGCCTTACTTTGAAAACTGGCGCGGTCATTGTGAGGAAACGATACAGAGACAGCTGTCTGCTTCATGTTTGTATGAGTATGTTAGTTTCATTTAGAAACATGACCTCTTATTATACATGAACACAGCACTGGGAATGAGTTACCTAACAGGCTGTGTGTGTGTGTTCAAGTACTGTATATATTCAATGAATGTTAATGCACTTCACTACATGTATTTTAGTGTTGGCATACTAAACGCATGATTAGATATGATGCATTCAAGGCCTTTGGCCTTTTTATGTCTTTATTGATTGTACAGCTGAAGATAGACAGGAAGCAGAGATACGCAGTAAATTAGCCGGGATTCGAACCAGCAGCTGCAGTGAGGACTATAGCCTCCACACAGGGGCGGCCGCTTAACCCACTACCGACCGCCCCCCGTTGGAGTTTTTAATCATGTACTTCTAAGAGTTAAACTAAAATCGTAGAATATATTTATATATTTCTTTATACAATAACTGTGTACACATTATTATCTTGTGTGCATAAGCTTAAAAGAACATGATCTTTTAGGACCATGAAGGCACCATGATTTAGCAGTCTTTTTGGACACTGTGGTATTACTGTTACTTTTACTCAAGTAAAAGATCTGAGTACTTCTTCCCTGTTTTTTTGGGGCATTCACATGGTCAAAGGTGGGTTAAGTGATTCTGGACAGATCCAATACCATAACAAATACCACAATACAGTGTGAACAGTGACAGTCATAAACTAACATTAGCTGTGTTGTGTAACTTTTCTGGTGCATCACAACAAAAGCATGTCTTTGCAAACTAGAAAATAAGTTGGCTGGAATAACAATAATCACCTTTTAAGCCTATGATGAATTTGATTAAAATATAAATGCCTTTAATAATAGACATAATAACAACATGTGTTTTCACCTGTGTTCAGCTCTCTCATCCACATTAGTCTTTGTCTTACTTGCATCATTAATATATGACCTTGCTGACGGTGTAGATTACTGAAGTTGAACTCTGATTTCTGAGTACATGTTGTAAGGGAGAATGATTTACACGCATTGACACATCATTCTTACCCGTCCTTACTGAGTCACATTACACATCACAATCTGTATCACTTTGCCAAGCACATTTAAATGAACACTTGTTATGCTTTAGAGAGGACAGAATTCACAATTATCATGTAAAAGCCTCAGTCATATAATGTTTATAGTCTCTGTCCAACCTTGTTCCATTCGCGCAGGTGTCTGCAGTTAATCTGATGTATGATTACACCTTTCCGACCCACTACTCTGATTTCATCAACCTGGTTTCTGGTTCAGCCTAAGTTCGGCCTTTAGGAGTTGGTAGAGACCAAAACAGAGCTAATAGAGAGCAATTATCTGGCAACCTAATGTGGTAGATGGATAGAAACACATCTCCAAATGAATGATAATGCTACTCTGTGTCAGCTGCATGTGTAAATAGACTTCATAAGGTTTCAGATTTATTTTCAGCTGCTTCTGTGGCACTTAAATGCCCAAAAAGTCAGTTAATGCAGCTTTAAAGATAGAAAAGGTGGAGATCTGCTGAGGTCATTTAACTTCAAGCACTCAAAAGAATTGTAGCAGTGCAAGAAATCCGATATATATATAATGTAGTCAAAAGTCAGAAAGATTTTTTTCACAGCGTTAATTGTATAATGGGTATAAACAAAACCGGATTAATACACCTGAATTAGGGAGAGTGATAAATCTGTTTGAGTGACAACATCTTTTGAACATATTTAACTTATTAACTTGAAGCACAAAAGTTCCTCATAATAATCATAATAATAACAGCAGACATTTCGACTTGTCATCGAGGGAAACGCACACATGTAATTCATTTAGTTAGCGATGGTTCAGCACCGGTGTCCCATTAGCCTTTCTGCTCTTCGAGCATGTCCAATGTGATGTGTAGTGAGGTGTCTGGTTCTCCTGTACACTACCAAACATTCCTCCTAGACATTAACCCTGCGTAAGAAAAACACTGTATACAAACTCAGGTTACCGTGGAAAATTATGAATGCTATTCTTGAGCAGTTACCAGTCTGTGAATAATGAAGACAGTCTCATCTGTTTTTTGTTTTTTTTGGTCTTGTCAACAGAAACAGTTAAAAGATGCATTTAAGGTCATCAGCTCAGGTAGCCTTCTGTTCGCTTCCTACCTCACTGCGGTTGGAGATGAGCGTTTCTATGCCAACCAGCTGATGCCCCTGCTGCAGAGGATTGTTGGGGCAGAGACGGCACATGTTTTGGCAGTAAAGATAATTGGTGTGGGATTGGTTCCTCTGAACCGCTACCAGGACCCTGCATCATTGGTAAGCACGTGACCTTACTTTCTGCACAGTGACATATCCCATTGACATCAGAGTGACTTTACTTTTATGAATCTACAGGAAGTGAACGTCCTGGGATTAAAATTCAAAAACCCGATTGGGATTGCGGCGGGCTTCGACAAGCACGGAGAGGCTGTAGACGGCTTGTACAAGATAGGTTTTGGCTTTGTTGAAGTGGGCACCATCACTCCCAAACCACAGGAGGGGAACCCCAAACCACGCGTGTTTCGACTCCCGACAGATCAGGCAGTTATTAACAGGTAGGTTTCAGATAAGCTATTGTCAAACAGATAGATATATATATATATCAGGAGTATGCCAAACAGTATTTATTAGATACTGAGATGTCAGTTTATTAGTTACTATACACCAGAGCCCGATCTATATGGGATTTTTGAGATTGATACTAATTTTTTTTCTTTTTAAGAAAAACTCACAGATCTATATAGATGACCTTTTAGACCTTTTCTATGTAGACTGTGCAACAATTTTGCAGTATGACTAGTAATCAAAAGGCTGTTTGTTTAAACACACATTATTATTATTATTCAATTATATTTAAGATATTTAAATAATATAACATTCACATTGTCAAACAGTTGTAGTTGACATCGCTAAGAGCTGTTTCTTCTCTCACTCTGTGCTGCTTGCCACAGTGTTTCACAGTAAATCTCAGTTCACTCACTGCTCGATCAACTTTTTCCACTATATAATACAGAAAGAAATAGTTGCATTAATATATATATTATGATATTAATATATCAGTGTCACAGCAATTATTTCTTTCTGTATTATATACTGGAAAAAAAACAGTTTTTATACCGGATAAGATCTGTGATAGGTTCTACTGTACATCTAGCTTTTTAATGAATTTTTAATTTTTTTATTTTATCGTTATCTTTCCAAAACCAACAACACAAAAAATATCAAAGCTGAAATATCAAAACAAGATGAGTACAGTTCGTGTTGCTTTGAGTTATTTAGATGCTGAATTTAGCAGTAGCTAACGTATGAGCAGCAAATCATGACTTTATGTTACGTCTCACAAAGGCTGTGTTCAGTTTATATAACAGCTAATGAGCCATGTTAGCCTCGTTTCATGATCAAATCCTTAAGACTGCAACAAAGACAGGAGACGGTAATGTCAGTGTGTAATGCTCTCTTTCACGTGGCTCAGTAAGTGCACAGATTATGTTGCCCACAGGTTGGCTTTGATAAGGTTCACATTCATCCAAGCCTGAATGAGAGTTAAACGAAGGACATCTTTCTATACCATCTCTTTCCTGACATTTTCTATTCTTTCTCTTTGTTATACACAGTGACATCAGTTATTTATGCGTTTATGAGTTTACCACTGGATCTGTTTTGAATTCTATAGATATTTTTATGTCATGGTTTTAGTAGTTGGTGCCCTTGTTTAGGTTTGTTCTAAGGATGACCTCATTTTAGTCAGATACAGCAGTAATTAGTGTATGTGCCAAAAATAGAATAATCTGATAGAAGAAATGTTCCCATGAGGGTTAATCCAACATCTTGGTTACCAAAGTGACTCTACAGGAGATCATTATCTCTGTATCAGAGCCCCAGAGATGAGAATCACAGTCATACAGATGCCACTACATGCTCACCTTCCTAACGAGAAAAATTTCAACCTTTTTTTAGCAATTAAAGGGAGAATTTGATGGTTTATCGACACGTTAACGTAAAAGAAAAAATGTAAAAGCTTCTAAGATAATTGGATGGTATTTTTAAGTTGACATTTTAATATGTGTGTGTGCTTGACTCCAGATATGGATTCAACAGCTGTGGTTTGGCGGAAGCACAACAGAGGCTGGAAGCCAGGGGAGGCACACAGCAGCAGCACAGTAAAGGTTAGCAGGTGCTCCTTATGTTCTGTAGACTTTTCATCTCAGTGGGAAAAAATGTAATCTTTATTTAATTTAAATATTATTGAAAATGAGGTCGCTTTCAGGTGTCTGAGTTTGTAATGTGGAAGCTGGCCACTTCACAGGAGATGTGGTTAAATACGTGATTTTGTTTCCTCATATCTATTTTAATGATCTTGACCTCTCCTTGTGTCTGATCCTTACCTGCATACATCAGCCCATGCAGCACATGAGCAGCCCCAGTTGAGTCATGTGTCTGATGATGCAGGCGCTGTGTCTGTGCTCGTCTGAACTCTCCTTTTTGTGTGTGTGTTTGCATACGCGTATGTGTCTGTGTTTATAGCTGGCCTTCCCCTGGGCATCAACCTGGGGAAGAACAAGCTGTCCCAGGATGCAGGGGCAGATTATTCAGAGGGAGTGAGGGCACTTGGCCCGCTGGCTGACTACCTGGTGGTCAACGTCAGCAGTCCTAATACGCCGGGTCTCCGGAATCTACAGGGAAAAGCTGAGCTCCACAAGCTCCTACAAAGGGTAGGGCTGTCCGAATATTTGTCAAAATTACTGGGCGGGGACCCAACAAAGCCAAAAATATAAACACAATGAAAATTCATCATCTGGCCTCATTACTCAGCCTTTCCCCCTGAAAAATAGTTGAACTTCTGTTGAGTTAAGTGAAAGAATCAGCATATAAAGTAGACAGCCTAACTAACTAACCTTTTTTTTTCTTTTTTTTAACGAGTTAGTACCAGGCATGTTGTTTTAAGAGTAGCTTAACACTAAATCCACCCTCTGGTAACTCTAAATACATGCATGTAGAAAAATCATTGATTTAGTTAGATATTAGATATTTACTCAGTGATAAAGTAGAGTCCCTCTGCGTTGTCTTCTACAGCTTCTGCCATTGCAGCAAGGCCCACCATTAGCGAGAAGCAAATGCAATTTTCCCCACACAGCGAGGAGAAAAATGAGTCAGGACGGGGTTAATGAATGTCACAGAGCAGTGAAGAAGATGTGATGAAAAGCCCTGCACGGTATACAATCTCTGAGGTTTAGACATGACACTGAGAAAAAAAGAACCAAACATCACCAAACTATCTGAGGGATTTGACGGGATTCAGATTAAAAAAGTTAATTCGTAACAAATGTAATAAAATGCTGTCAAACCCGATACCGAGGTTCATGTCAGTTTTTAAACATTCAGATGTGATATGTTCAAGCTTAAATATGTTATTAAGTTGCTCTTTAAATCAAATAACTGCTCTGTATCTTTGTTTTGTGCTCATCCTTATTTCAAAGACTGAATTTTTGAATCCTTTCCTTTCATAAGACTTTATTCTCTCTGCGTCCTCATCTGATGTTCTCACTTTCTCATACAATCTGCTCAGGTGTTGAAGGAGCGTGATGCCCTGCAGGGACAATACAAACCTCCAGTCCTGGTGAAGATTGCTCCTGACCTCACTACGCAGGACAAACGAGACATTGCTGATGTTGTCACAGAGGTTCGGACTAAATTGTTGAAGTCATTTAGTTTCCTACTTGTGCCTTTTTTTATTTGTATTTTCAAGCGTCTTCTTAATGGATTTCTTGACAATCTAATTTATATTCATCCTGTGAGATTTTATTATTAAATTCTCTGTAATATTGTCAGTATCATTTCTGCTGTGTTGTGCATTTATAGAAGCGCATGCTCAGGTTTGAATCAGATAGGATTATGTCTGTTATCTGGATAGTCGCTTTGGAGGCATAAAAATTTGAAGAAATACAATTTTAAAAAAGGCACATTCTGCTTTTATAGAATCAAATCTTTAATCTGTCGTATTTTGCCTCAAGATTACATTACATTATATTTTTTTAAAAACTGTTTTTGCAGGAGAAAAGCAGATCCCAGGTTCAGGTTCTTCTCTGAGGTGACAGCAGAGTCACTCATGTCACATGATCTTATGCAAACCTCACACACCCAGTGCAAGGGTGCAGCCGTCCTCTTGTTTGAATAACAATTCCTGTATAAACCCTGCTCTCAGTGATAATAAAATAATGGTATTTGTACAGCATCTATCCAAACAAAGCTACAAAGTTCTTTACAAGGCGATTCAAACATTTCAGCCATACAATTAAATAAATTCAGACAGTGAGGTGGAATCAAATGCACACAGGATGAGATAAAAATAAGATAAAATAAAAAAGTATAATTGAAAATGGATATGACATAAAAATTAAAAACAATCTTTTTAAAAGATTTTACAGATTCTGCTCAGATCCTTAGGCAAAGTAGCTACTATCATTAAAATGATAAACTGTAAACTAATATAACCTCAGTTACTTTCGGTTCCTCCTTGCTTCAGGAGTTTTCTAAATTGGCATTTACTTTGCAAAAATCTTATATATATACTCTTATAATTGGCCAATTCTTAACCTCTGCACAACACTGTAACTAAACATCCTCAGAACCACTTAAAGACCCGTGGCCTCTCTTCCTCTCTTCTCTCATCACCACTTGAGCAAGTAACTTTTTTTAGTAGTATTTGTGTGCGAGGAGGAGACACCTTAATGGAAGAGAAATTAAGGAGAGATCTTAGAGAGTGTATTTGGCAGTGTTCATGTGTCGGTTGTTCTTCTGTAAATGCAGGTATGTCACTCACTTCCTCTCCTCTGCTTGGTGTTTGCAGCTGGGAGTGGATGGTTTAATGGTGTCTAACACCACGGTGTCTAGACCAGACACACTTCAGGATCCGCACAAATCTGAAGTCGGTGGGCTAAGTGGCCAGCCTCTCAAAGACCTCTCTACCAACACCGTGAGAGAGATGTACAACCTCACCAAAGGTATTTCTACACACACGTGTTTTCCGTCCATTTCTGACCATCCATTTCTGACAGTATGCATAAAATACACTTTTCTTGTAGGTAAAGTACCAATTGTTGGGATCGGTGGTGTGGCCAGTGGGCAGGATGCTATGGATAAGATCCGTGCTGGTGCATCACTGGTTCAGCTTTACACAGCTTTGACCTACCAGGGTCCACCGGTGGTGACGAAGATAAAGAGAGAATTAGAACAACTTCTTAAGTGAGTATTTGAATTATTATGGATCTTTCAGATCACTCGCTTTTGGTTTTTACATCTAAATAAAGTTGATAATCTGGCTAAACTGTCGATGTTAGTACAAACTATAATCATCTAACCATTGTTGCTATGTTCCCAGATCTCAGCAATAACTTTGAATTATCATGACTGATTTAAATAATGTGTGTCCATAATAGGACTATAATAAACCAGATTTATCCTTCAATATTTAGACATTTTTCTCTCCTGAATTTTTGCATGGGGCTACTCATACAGTAGTATCTGACAGCAATCCTAATGTACCTCTGTGGGTAATGAAGCAGTTTTTAGTCATCTTACTCAAAGACTTATTTTCAAGCATTAGTTCTCACAACATCCTTTAATTCCCAACATGAATATATTCTCATTCCTTACAAACATTTCTCTTTTTTAACAGAGAACAGGGTTTCAACAGTGTATCGGAGGCAGTCGGAGCAGATCACAGAGGAGCAGCCTGCTGAAAGAGATGGTAAACATCCACACAGATGCATCAACTATAGTTGCCTCTTCCAACTAGGCAACGCGA
This sequence comes from Larimichthys crocea, assembly GCF_000972845.2. Lineage (NCBI taxonomy): Eukaryota > Metazoa > Chordata > Actinopteri > Sciaenidae > Larimichthys > Larimichthys crocea. Next base: position 10,764,947 of record NC_040018.1, on the reverse strand, counting down.
TCCTCAACTTTTCCTGAACTTTGACAGATGGATAGTATTGTTTGTTTGTCTGTCCATCTTGATTTTCAACTCAAATCTAAAGTCTGAACAGACGCTTATCCTTTGTTACAGTGTAACAGCAGTAAGTGAATCTCGAGTGCATACTGACACCAAAGTGCTCAAACAGAAACCTTTTTTTTTTTTTTTAATACAAACATCTGACATGAATCTTATGTGATAAATATCAAATGTGTTTGTTATTCTGTGTCTTAGGAAGTGTCTTATGCATAAGTTTAAATGTAGACATTGTATTAATCACTGCACATCTCACAATAGAAGAACAATATAATCCAGTCAATCACAATAACGGCACAAATGTTATTTGGGTTTTGGATCAGCGTATTTATTTTTGGCCTTGGTGCTATGAGAGAGGACCTGTAAGTCAGGCAACTGTTTGTGAGCTCTCAGTTTCAGGGTACTGTAAGTACAATCCCTGGCAAATGAGATACACTAGATCACCCAAATAAATGTATGATATATATCTATTCTATTTAGAGAAACTCTAAAGAATGGAAAATTTCTACTAAACGAGGGCTGCAGAGCTCTTTGATCCAAAACAGGGCTGCTTGTTGTGCTTCGGTGTACCATGATAGATATATGCAGTCTACATTTGTCATATTACTGTTATTACATATTATAATTTCTTTTGTTAAACTTCAGTTTTACTGCCATGTAAAGCTAACGTTGTAAAAATGTAATGGTGCCACTGATGCAGCGTTCTGAATGAAAGAAACGAGTGGAATCAAACCGTTAATGATTGATAACAGAAAAAATAAATTATAGTGCTTTTTTTGAGAATTCTGGGTCGTCTGTGTTATAACGTGACAAAATAGCAAGACCTTTGACAAACCAGTGTATGCTGACTCAACAGGACTATACCAAAATAAATCTCAATTCATTTGTCAGATCAATGATCAATTGAATTTATTTTCACAACCTGAGTTATGTTATGTAGATGGTCCGTGAGATGGTTTAATCAGATTTTATTGATTTGTTTGTTATTTATCCAAAAATAAGATTTATGAACAAATGCATCACAAAATGCTGAATTTATACTGGCTGCTTGAAATCGTCCTTTTCCTGCTTTGGCACTTTTGAAGCATTAATGAAAGGTAAATCCTGAATTGATGTTTTTTCAACGTTTCCTCTTTGTGTTCCACTTATAAAAACACCTCACAGCCTGTGCTGTACAATACATTCTGTGAGCGCAGGGTTATAATAATGTATTCAATCTAATTTAACTTGCACAGTGTGCCATTCCCAGATTACAGCAAACCCAGTGTTGTGTGTGTGTATGTGGAGGATAGCACGTGTTGAGGCAAATGAGTCACACAGACTGGAAAATATGCTTTAAGGTAGAACTCAAATTTAAAAAAAAGAAGCAAGGTTACACTGTGGAAAGAACTGCAGTATTTCTTACTTTGATGAAATACAAAACACATTTTTCACAGTCCCTCTGATGAAGAACTACTTCTGCCTGAACAGAGTGAAGTCCACCGATCCCTCCTAATCATCTGTAGCAGATAAAAGAACTAAGATGACTGTGTGTTCCCTGCAGCAGTGGAGAAAGCCCTTCAAGTCCTCTTCCCCTCAGCTGAACTGTCTCTCCACTCCTTTTATTAGCTTTGGGAATTGTAGTATTATAACCTCCAATTGGTGGAGGCTGCTGCTTTTATTTTTATTCTTGGGTTTTTCCTCACTTATTGACACACTGAGATGCCTTCCTAGCCTTCCTATCACAACACCGCCTGCAGTGGTCATTAGACATAGAGAGTGAAGGCAGCAGTACTGTGAGGATCAGCTGTGAGCTGCCAGGCGCCTCCTTCTCCCTGTCCTGAGGCCAAATGCAGACTAGCTTGGATCCCGTATGTGGTGTCACAAGAGGAGGCTAGGCGAGGCAATTGAGGAGAGCCCTGGGTTCCAGACAAGCAAAACTTTAAAACCGTTGGCCACTTAGTCGTACGGATTCCTCATATAACATTGATAATAGCTAGGAGGCAGCACTTATCTGTCCCTGAAATGCTATTTGTGTTGTGCTTTGATACAATCAGAAAGCTTATAGGAAAGGGAAGTTCAGGGCTGGTTGATAGACTTGTATTCACAAGGTCAGTAATGAAGGTTTAAGAGTTCAAGCAATGTTTTTGTAGCGCAGAGTGGTGTGACTAACCAATGCACCAATAAACTGTTATCTGTGGAGAGCAGATGCCTTGGTAATACACAAAGAGCCAGTGAAGGGGAAGAAATGAGTCCTTGATTCACTGCAGAGGGAGAGAAACGGACAAAACACAGCAGCAAATGAACATAAAAGACACACTGTGCCTTTTGTAATATCTGTATACAACACATGTAACTAAAATAATGCTAATGCAGAAGAACAAATTGAGTCAGATAGTCCACACATCTTGGCTTTCTTCGTCATTAAGCAATTAAGTTACATCACTATGCTAGGGCTGCAGCTTATGACTGTTTTCATTACTGACATTTTATCACTTTTATTATTTATTCAAATAATTGATTTAATAAAATTTTGAAAAACACAAGTTCACAGAGACGAAGGCGATCTAGTCAAACTGATTCTTTTATCTTACCTGCAGTTCAAAACTCGAACACAGACAGAGACAAAATAACAGTGAATCATCACACTGGCGAAGATTGGAACCATAATGCTTTGGTGTTTGAAAGCGACGCTCGTGGTGTGGCTCCAAGGATGGCAATAGCGTTGTTCTACAGACATTTATGTTCCCCAGAAGGTGAAGTCTACTGACTCTGGTGATCCCTTGACTTTTTCCTCTAGCTCCCCCAGCAGGCTGACGTTTTGGGTTTGTCTCCAGATATTTGATCTTGCACCACGATCTGTACAACTAAGGGACCTCGTCTATGATCTTTGATGGTACAGACATTGATGTTCCCCTCAAGACGAATTTAGTGGTTTTGGTGATCCCTCGACTTTTCATCTAGCCCCATCATTAAGTCAGAAAATTGTATTTATCCATTTTTTTTAATGTTTTGACCAAAATATCTGCAAAACCAATGACTTTCCCATCAGCCTCAGCTGTACTTTGTGTTTAGTTTAGTTGTTTAGCATGCTGCCTTGGTAACATGACAAGATGCTGAACTAAGATGGTGAACATGATCAACATGCGCTCCTGTTATATCATGCTCATGTGTACTGACAGAGCTGTTAGCGTGGCTGTTCACTCCTAATTTGTTGCATGATTAATGACCAGTGATTACACGATTATTACAATAGTCAGTTATTATATATCTGTTGATTTATCTGTTAATTGACTTAATGTCTCCTGTGTGGTACTGTTGTTCTAACAACAGTGTGTTTGAGGTCTCATTATTCATACTGGATGGTGTAATTTACTCATTGTCCACTTCTCTTACTTTGTCTTATCACTCGTGCTTTCTTTCTCCATCTTTTAAAGATTTCTTGGTCATTTTGCTTTTATCAGATTATGACGGTGTAGATACTGCAGCAAAGGTTCTCAGGCAGAATGTTATGGCTGTCTAGGATACGTCTTAACCACTAACGGTTTTGCCTTTCCTCTCACTCAATCCTCTGGTTTGGTGAACCAAAATATTAGTTTTGACATTTAGACTCTGATGCAGCTTGTCTTTTTACTTGATATAGATGACATTTTGCAAATTTGATTTATTTTTTGGGGGGTGGTGAACTGAGGGCTTTGGCATGGCAAAGTCAATGAAGCATTGTTTAAATCAAAGAGACTTCACTGGATTATAGGCTTGAGGTGGAGGCACAAAACGTCTTCTGGGTCTTTGCTCATAAAACTAGTCAACCCTGAATGTTACAAGGTAAACCAAAGATAGTTCCTGGGGCATTTGGTAACTATGATTTAAAATGTAACCACAAAAAAAATGTTTATGAGGCCCTTTTTAAAAATAAAAATAAATAAATCATCTATAAAAGCGTATTAATAGTCCAGGGTGTTCCCTGCTTTTTCCCCAGTGTCAGCTGGGATTGACTCCCCTGTGACCCTGCCAAGGATGAGCAGTTATGGAAAATGAATGAATATTTTTTTTTTTAAATATGCTGGCAGTAATAATAATAATCTGCATACACATACACAAGACAAAAAAAAGAAAACATTGGAGACAACTGAATCTGTCGATATACACTGTACTATGTACATGAGGTTGATATTACAATATATACAGTATGCACAGCATGAGTAGATTGGATATGAGTGGTAATATTTACATTTTAAAAGAACAAAAACTAAAGGTAACCAGTGGGAAAAAATGATTTATAATTTATGAGTGTTGCACAGGTAATGTTTAAGTGTTCACTACATTGGTATATAAAATGTATTTCTGAATTGAGTTACATAAAGCTTTACCAAACATAATTTGTTTGTTGTCAGTAGGCGTAGATGTAAAGAGGTGTATGCAGCACTTGCTGCTGTTGGAACATTAGCAGACCTAATCACTTTGATATGAATGAGACACCAAAACCTTTTTTATGTAAGGAGAAGGAAGGAATGCTGGAAAAAAAAAGTCACATAACAGCCTGAAATTTATTTAAAAAGCATTTGTGATAGAGCCAGAGACAAAACGGTTGTGCTGCTGGGAGCCGAGTATTCTGAAGCTTACTGTGAAGCGTGTCAGTGGCAGCATTACCCTGTGGGGGAGGCTTGTAAGAATCAACACGAGACATTTTTGACAGGAAGCCTGCTTTAGATTTCAGAGACTTCGGATCGATACACCGGCACCTTGACTGCAGACACAGAGGAGATATAAACACTGGAATAACTTCAGAGCAAGAGCAAGAGCATGAAAGCCCTCCAGAGAAACATGCCAAATCTCTGACTTAAATCTCTAGTGAAAACCAGTAAAATGACCGGAAAAAACCTGTTTACGCGAAATTCTCAATTTTATTCGGCGTACCAAATCAGTGAAGAAGGCAGAGGAAACCCCAAAATCTATAAGAGCTCAAGGGACACGGATACATCCGCTTTGACTCAAAATAAGATTTGCTGCCAAAGGCGCTTCCTGTGTAAAGTGATGAGATTGAAGGCCTTCTTCTTCTTCCTCCTGTATATGCTGCAGTGCATGAGGGATCATGGTGATTCTGTGTTTGTCCGTAATCTAAACATACACATGGAAACCTAAGGAAGCGTCGCACTTTTTAGTGGTCTGTTGAAAAGCGATTCACATCAGAATTTAACCTGATGATGATGATTTGTGAGGTACTGTGTGAGGATTTGCTACCAAAAGTAAATAAGACATTTACATAAAGCCATTATAAACTTAATGAAGCATTTCATTAAATTTCATTAAAAAGATTTAGCGGGCAGCCTATGTTCCAGCTCAAACCTCCTGCGTCTCATAATCTCCAACTAATCTTTTGGTTTATTCCACCAGAAAAATGGGGACAGAAGAAAATGTACTGTATAACAGGATTAAGTATATTTGAACAGATTTGCTATATTGATACATATTGGCATATCATACCCAGTGATGTAAACGTGAACAAACTATGGGGTAAAGCGTGAATTAGATCAGAGATGAGATGAGGAAACAGCTCAGGTTTTTTCCTGGACTGGTCACTGTAGTATTTGAATTTTCTGGGTATTGAGTGCACTGTGCTGTTTTTCCAATTCAGCAGCTGCCTGCTTCGTCAACATTTCCTCCTTTTGTAGCTGGTTCCTTCAAGTGGGTTATCCCAACCTGCAGAGGTTTATACAGTACAGGAAAAATTATGAGAAACTGAGAGCCATGTTCTCATGCAGGTAGAGCCATTTCTGCCACAAGCAATGTCATCGGTTCAGCCAAACCTCCTGTCCAGTGTGTCTTAGCAGAACAATAGCAACACAGTCCTGTCCTGCCTGGACTTTGTCCCAGGAGGGGCCAATGGCGTTTGGCTCCAGATGCTTCCATTAAATGACATCTGACTGGATTCTGTTGCCGTTGACCCAGATTAGATTAGATCCCCTCCTTCACCATGACATGCAACCCAGTCCGTGCTGAATGAAGGTTTTCTCGAGCATGCTGCTGTACAAACTGATGTCACTTTGGTCAAGAATGCTTGGCATTCAAAGCAAGAGCCAGGCCAGCCACCGAGACACTCCCTGTGTCCCTGTGAGCATCTTCCCATCTTGTTTCTTGGGACTGGAGGAAGTGGTGTGAATTGTGTTAGGCATAGCCAGCCAGGCAGCAAACACAAACTCTGCATTGTGCACAGGATCTCCACTGTTTGTCAGGGAAACACAATTAAATGATGGCATTTGACAGGTTCACTGTTCACTGGAGGTTCACTGTTCATCATGTGACAACTGGTTTGTTTTCTCCAGACGACAGAGTGATGATGTGCAGTGATCTGTTCAGAAGCAGGTTGAGTTGTCTGTTGACTTCCACAGGGTTACGGGTTGAATTTATAAAGATGCTATTTGGTTTCCACGTCCATCTGTCTTTTGATGTGTTGTATTCATAAAGAGTAGGTATGACTCTGTTCTTTCAGTTGGCCATACTAACTTTCCACAAGGGCGAAGTGTCAGTAAGGAGAGTTCAGCTGTTTTCTATTTGAAACTGCTTTGTATTTTTCAATGCACTGAATATCCCCTCTGCCATATGCTTTAATTCTGCTTTCAAACTTTTTGTTTTCCTATATTCAGACAAACAGGAACAGACAGAAACATTCATTACCTGCTTCAGTGGTTTACGTCTGATCCTAACTCAAAGGTGGCACTAGATGGGACGAAAGCACAACCAAGAAATTACCAAATGTTTGAATGTGCGTTTCCTTTCTCAAGTTGCCATAGCAACCTTCTATGCACCGGAAGCACTAGTTTACTTACATGCTTACAGACGTATTTTAAACGTTCTGAGTTATGTTGGGAACATCGTGACTCTGTATGTCGAGGAATAGCATCATCAGCTCCTCTGGGCGTGAGGCGCACACAGATGCAACAGCTGACAGCACTTCTGCAGTGCCTCATCAGGGCGGAGCAAAGGATAAATGTGGAAATCTAATTGTCAGACTCTTCATCGTTAGTCCTCCTCAGCACTTATACTTTCAAAGTCAATTATAAAATGGCTTATGGTATATAATGGTACAGCATCGTTGAGAAGTCTTGAATGAATGCAGGCCCTCGACAAATTTGTCAAATTCTGTAAAAGGGGTGAAACATATGAATGGAGAGTAAGGCGGATGTCAAGCAGGCGTCATTATGTAAGTCGGAGAGCTGCCGGTGCAGTCTGAGGTGTTTGTTGAGGAGGAGGAGGACAGCTGTGAGCCTGTCAGGTCAGGTCAACCAAGCAGGCATAAATGTTCTCCCTGAATCCTGATGGTGATGTAATGTAACGTAATAACACAGGCAGATAAAAGTTGTGGAAAACTGTATGAAGTGTTTTTAAGAAAGTATGTGAGAGTAATTGTTTGTCAGTTTGTTAAATGAGTTGAATTATTTTGTTTTTATATGCATATTTAATACCGTATGACACTGTAGCAAGCAGCTTCATTCATGCTCCTTTTACACGTGTATACTTCAGTGTTGCAGGGTTTTACATCCTTCCAAAATACAATCATATGAATATCACTTCCAGTCTGACCTGCTGCAGTAGTGAATCAATCTATTTAATACAGTACAATATTTATGCCTTTTATTGTCCATTCCTCTTATTTCTAAACTCCTGGGGTTAGTGGCTTAACTTCCTTATATACATGTGCGATTATAGTTCACTTTATATAAATACTACAAACAATTTTTTTCACCATAATAACATGAAGATCAGTGTTTTTTTTTAACCTTACTGCTTTCCAGCTCACATCAGTGCATATGATACAACTCCACATTGGGAACCAGCCTTACCACACCCTCTTTGTCTTTCATACATCACCGCACTTCATGCAAATAAGGGTTGAGTGGCACAGAGATGACTCATTTTCACCAGGATCACAATGCGGCCAATGTCGCAAGCACAGAAGACAAGATTTGATTTTGGACCTTAGCTACAGTGAGCTTGGAGGGTAATCTTGCATCAGTCTAAAAGACAGTGTAGTGTCGACAGAAAATGTTCCCAACATGTCAATTTAAGAAGATAAAAGCCTTGAAGGAAATGAGTCATTTTTGTGTCACTACGTATGACAAATAAAGACATACTACAATGATGTAACTGTGAAAAAGCTTTAATGCTTTTTGGAGACCTCAACTACCTTGAGTGCTGCATAGTATACAGCCCAGAGTCATTCTGCAGATGGCTGTTTTGAAAGCTGTTGAAGCCTGGGGCTACAGGAAGTCACAGGTGTGAGTGAGGCGGACAGAGCCATTAACGACACACCACACTGCCCAAACCAGTTACCAGTGATGGTGCTGATGCAGTGTGCATACATACAAGGCACACAGGAGGCAGGGGATAGATATATCAATATGAATGTTATTACAAGTGGTATTTTAACATAAAAAATATAGATAATAATGTCTTTCATCTCAAGTAAGATACATCTTTGACAAATTTAAGTCTCCTGTTAGCTTTGGTTATAGTTAGCTGATTGTCCCCTGTCCTGCATCGCTATTGGCTACTGGAAAGCAGTCATTAGTTATACACCTTTGCTTTGTACAGTTACATTATTTATCGTTGTTTATTGCTAAAATGAGAATTGTCACAGCACTTACTGCTGCACTAACACTTTCTTATTGCACTGTACCTTGATTGTTTCCCTTCTCTTTAAGTCGCTTTGGATAAAAGCGTCTGCAAAATGACTAAATGTAAATGCAAATAAAAGTATCTTCTTTTTGCAAACCAAATTCCTCTGAGAAATGATAGGAAGGTATAAATAGATCAAATAGAGGCAATTTGTTTTCTCAACAAATATAAAGCAGGAATTCTGTCTGTTAACAGCTAGTAAAATGTTCTCAACCTAGACCACATGTAATCAGTTTAAATTTCCTCTAATGCATTGCAAACAATCCAAGACATGGTCTAATCTGTCTCTGTTGGGTTTTCTGTTCATAAATCTTGAAAATCATAAATCTAGTCCCTGAATTACTCCCAACTCCTGTGCTGTTTGGGTCCAAACCCAAGCTATTGCAGCAGGGTTTGATCATTTCCTTAGCACACAATGTGTTTTCATTTTCAGATTCTATCTCAGTGAATGACACAGAAACAATCGCAGCATATTGCAAACCGGCTGCAGAGCTCCGACTGTGGTAAACATGGGCACCAAAAAGAAGCAGCGCTCGGCCAAGAAGAATGCAGAGGAAAGGTTTGGATATAATTCAAACTGTAGCCTACTCAGTAGTGATTTATGATTTTAGAAGTAGTGAAGTACATTAGGTAATGCATGCTTAAGTAAAAGTACCACTAAATGTACAATTACCCCAAGAAATTACTTAATTACAGTAACCGGGGTAGTTGTAATTCATTACCTTAATTAAAAAGCTGTTTACAGGCACTTGAGTGAATAAACAACATTTGAAAACTTAATTGGTTGTAATTATTTATTGACTTTAACACAAAAGTCGTGCATGTGTAACATGCTGCTGCAACTCAAAATCTGAACATGTATTTGTTCAGATATTATTTTATTGTTTGATAGTGCACACAATAAGGTCTACGGTATTGAAGTAAAATCCCAAGGTCCCACTTCAGATGCTTCCCAAATATTACGTTTTCACTTATGCTATTTTTAACATTGTCCTACAGTTGTTTCAGGTTTTACGTAACACCCACCCACTCCTGATAAAGTAAGCCAACACTCACTCACTCTTAGCCATGCAGTAAAGCCATATGGGACTTCAGCTCTCATTAGACCAGGACAGCGTGAAATAAGTAGGCTGAAAGGCATCGTTCAACCCAGTGGGTGCGCTACAGGCCGTTAATATATAACTGAGCCCTTTACAGACATGTATACATAAAAAACAAAGCCTAATGAATTCTATGTAAAATAAATATTCCTGTCAGAAACATTATTCTTTGTTGAAGCTGATTTAAATATAAAAAAAGTGCCATTAGTAAGTAGGAATATATTTATTGCAGTGTTTATTAGTAATGCATTTAACATTTATTTGGTTTAAAACCTTTTAAGTTTGCATTTTGCCGCTTGATTTTGAAACACAGTAAAACCCTTGCATTAAATATTACAGAGTAACTTCTCTGTCTGAGGACACGCTGCAGTGACAGGAACACTCAAGTTAAGTGCAATAGTAAGTTTATTGAGGAGATTGCGTAGGTGGACGTATTTATAGAGGACAATGTCAGTGCAGACTCCATGCAGACCTGGTGGCATCACTGGGGCTGCACTGTGATTATAGGTGAATAATCTAGCTGACGTATGTGAGAGGTGTGGGACCGAGCAAGATGGACAGACGGTGACGAAGCCATCTGTTTCTGGACTCTCGAAGGAGCTCCAGCTTTTTTCTACAATATACACGCAGGTGACAAAATAAAGGAAAAAGTTGAATAAATAAGATAAGAAACATTTCAAATGGAGCTTCTGCCAAACAGGTGCACTATCGACTGCACATTTAATGACCGTGATGCTCATGCATTAGTGTGATATGTAAGGAAAAGCAGAAGAGCTGCTCTTCCTCAGGTGACCGAATGTCAATGCAGGACGTGATCAGACTAATCAGTCAACAATCACATAGAGATTATAGTCAGTCTGCAGCTCCTCGTGACAAAGATGAATGCAGATTTAGGTGGTGCAAAAAACATCTGCACTGGTTGACAGAGATGTAGGAAAATGGAAAAAGAAAGATGTGGTCAGATGAGTCATCCTTTTCCATTTTTTTTTTTGACAAGTGGGCGAGGGCATGTGTGGTCTTCTCAAAGAGAGTGGTACAGGTCTGGATTTGTCTCTGTTATGCTATAGGGGCATTTTGCTACCATGGTTTGGGTCCACCTGCCCCTTTAGAGGGAAGGGTCACTGCGAATCAATACAAACATATTCTGAGTGATAGCCTTTATCCAGTGATGAAATATTTCTATCCTGATGCGAGGGGCCTCTTCGAAGATGACATTGTGCCTATCCATAGGGCTTGAGGTGTCACTGTGTGGTTTGAATCATATATTAATCATATGCTATGACCCTCACAGTGATCGCATCTCAACCCAGTTAAACACCTAAAGGAGACACTACCATCATTAAAACAGGTTCGTGGAATCAAATCCAAGGACATTAAAGCTGTTCTGGCAGCATGTGGTGGCCTAACACTTCACTAAGACCCTTATGTTGGCTTTTTCCTTTAATCGGATGCCTGTCAGTAGAAATATCACATGAGGGCAGTGAGAGATCATTTACAACCTTTAATCATAGCAGCCTTGCACAATTTTTCCTGGCCTGCAGCATCACCTCGGGTAAAGCGATTTCATGTACTTCAAAATGGGAACGCTGTCAAACAGAAAAGCACTTCACCTTTAGAGGTTTGGGAAGCAAATTACTGTTAAGAGGTGGCAAGCAATCAGCTCATGTCAGAAACTGATTATCTCTCTAGTGGTTGAATATTAGCGAAACTAAAGCTTCATTATACAACTCGCGTGTCACATGTGACAGTTTTAGAAAAGTATTGTGGCTCTGTAACTGCACTGTGTATTTTAACAGGATATTTATTTTATTTGAATGAACTTCAAATCTACTTTTCTTCTATTTCACCCTTTCCATGTGGTATTACAAGATACTATATATCTTAAATATATGAAAAATCGAATCTCGACCTGTGTGGCTCTTCCCGCATGTCGTTCCCCATCTTTCTCCCCACATTTCCTGTCGCTCTTCGGGTGTCTCTATCAAATAAAGCAAAGGCCAAAAAAATAATCTTTCAAAAAAAATATAAAAAATATAACACTATGATATCTTCTAGGTGGAAGAAGTCAGTAAGAAGGTTCCTGGTTCCAACCTCGGTTGGGGCCTTTCTGTGAGGAGTTTGCATGTTCTCCCTCTGTCTGCGTGGGTTCTCTCCAGGTTCTTCAGCTTCCCCCCACAGTCCAAAGACATGCACTTAATAGGTTAATTGGTGACTCTAAATTGCCCGTAGGTGTGAACGTGACTGTGAATGAATGGTTGTTTGTCTCTATGTGCCCTGTGATGAACTTGTCCAGGGTGTACCCTGCCTCTCGCTCAAAGTCAGCTGGAATAGGCTCCAGCCCCACACGACCCTGACAAGGATAAGTGGTTACAGAAAATGGATGGATGGATATCTGCTGGTAACACATGCAGAAATAAAGAATAGAAAATGGTTTTAGCCAATTAGCCATTTAAACCAATAAAATCCCCTTTCCTCTTCTCTGAGTAGCTGGCTAAAAAGACTTTTATAGTAGTTTTCTTGCGAAGAGTTAATGTTGGATCAAAAGGTATATACCACTTCAATACCACTGTCAATTAAACATGAAATAGTTGCAGGATAGGTCAGTTTAGCATAAAGGGGAAACAGCTACCCTGGCTGGACAATGTTCGACTCAGGGCCAAGAAATTTAAATCTGTAACTGTTTTTTGATTTTTGCATGGATTAAACAAATGAGAGATGACATGGTAATCTAGAAGTGCTGGTAGGCAGATTTTATTTTCTTTAGAAAGGGCCATGTTAATGGTTTCCCCATGATTCCAGTATTTATACTAACCTAGCTGCTGGCTGTAATGTAACTTCCTACAGATTATCCAAGATTATTTTTAATGTACTGTAACTCTCTGGCAGAAAGCAGCGTTAGGCCTGAGTAGTGGGGAAGAGCTAGTGTCATGCCAGAACCTGAGCTGGGCAATTTGGCAATATAACCGGGCTCAGCAGCCTCTATGGACATAATAACAGACAAAGCTAAGAAGAGAAAACAAGGGAGTAAATCTTGTTGGCGAGAGCTTCATGAAATAAAAGGCTAAAAGACAGATGTTGAGTTCGGTCTCTTACTGTACTATGTCTTGTGTTGTTGCATTTGTTCAATGTTTGGCTGTGTTAACAAAGTGGTCGACTCACCGCTTCCCGATCATAACTAATGTAATCATAACAAATACATGTGCACAACTGTCCATATTTATAACATCACTGTGAAACTGGGAGCACTAAATCCTAAAAATACCAATGAGGATGGGATGAAGAGATGAGGGTATTCACAGTTGTTAAGTATCATCTTACATATTTTTTTGACACCTGCAAACCTGGAGTGGTCGTGACCTGTTGTTGCCCCCGTGGAGGAAACACAGCGTCGCTCCCAAACCCAGCCCTCCCTGTCACCCCTCTCAGCCATCTCTGCCTTTGCCCTTTCCTGTGTCGTGCCAAAAAAAGACACCAGCCACAGGTGGTCTCTGTGCTTTATTGGTTCTGACACACATCTCTTGCCTTAAGAGCTTAGAGAGACAATTAAAAATTCATTAGGACAATGAAACGAGAGAGGATAAAAAAGAAACAGGACAGACAACAATACATAACCTTGCTGAGGCTCCTAAGTGCTCTGACCTATTGTCTACAGTGTCTCTTGCTGAAGGCATATTGTTATTTGTGTGTGTGTGTGTATGTGTGTGTGTGTGTGTTGTGGTGTAAATACAGAGATACAGAGTCTAATACAGAAAACAAGGCTGGTCCTCAGTTACCCTGAAAATCACACGACACGGGGACATTTATTTACCACCACTTTATTATTTGAAGTCCTGACATTCCCATCCCCTTCTGCGTTGAACTATTTTCAGTTTATTTTAAGCTCCTCAAAGCAGCTCGTCTACTCTCTTCAAGACATTTGAATATATTTAAATGATTCTGACTAACAAATATCCACCATCTCTGTTTTTTGTATACTTGCAAATTAGTGTTTACTGTCTATCATCATCTTATTTATGAGGGATTGTATTTGTATTATGCTTGTTGAATCTTTCCTACACCTCTGATTAGATACCTACAGATGTTTTCCAGTCACAAGCTGTTAAACATGGCACTTTACGCACATTGTTACGACACAGTTGTCTCTACACAGCAGAGCTGTGGCGGCCTTTTTTGTTCCCCAAGTACATTCATTATGAAAAGTGGCTGTGTGAGTGGATAATTGTGTCGGAGTCCCATGTTTTATTCCACGCTCATGAAATTTCAAAAATATCACTGTCACATTATCCCAGGAAAAGTTGCTCTTACAGTTGTTCTCTGAGCTCTCAATTAAAATCAAGATTTCAAAGCTTGCAATTATGTAATTGTGGCATTTTTGTCTTGGAACTATAAACACCTGTGCTATAAGCAGATCTAATTATGACCAGTAGTCTGGTTTTCAAGTCATGATTGGTGATTCTTAATCCCTCTTGAGCTGCTTTTTCAAGGTGTCATCAGTGTCCTCAGGTGTTTAATGCAAGCAATTAAAAAATTACATTTATATATTACTAATTTGTTTTGCCATATTAGTTCAGCAAGAGACAGTTAACGTCATAGATTATATTAAAGGTTCAGTATGTAAGATAAACACTTGGACCCCACTGGTCCCAGCTCTGTTACGTTGTGCCCATGACACTGTTTTGGTCCGTTCTCCATGCAGCTTCATCACCCCACCAGGGGCTTTTCAGAAGCATAGCATTTTGCCTGCCAGTTAACTTGCTCAGTTTTGGTCATTTTTCCTTGGCTTCTACCATGAGTAATTAGGCTGCATAGTTCAATTGTTTCCCAGAAGTTTGTACAGGGTAGTCCGCCATGTTGGACCACCATTTCTACAGCAGCGGAAAGGACAAAATAAATACTGGCTCTAGATAAGGTCTTTTGTGCTTTTCACGTGTTTTGCAACCACTGTAGTTTCTCTGTCACACTTGGACTGGAAGGACGATGGAGGTGGTTGCAATTTGCAAACTACACCACTAGGTGCCACTAAATCCTACACACAATGGTTTAACACGTACAGTAGGTGCCTAATTGTTTGTATCATAAGCACACATATGCCTGAGGACCTGTACAGTTGATCAACATTTGGAGGCTGTAATGGGCAAAGAAATGTAGCAATGGCCCAACAAAAACAGTACTGAAAGAATGACTGTAGATACGTTGATAAAAACTGTCAATATGTATTTTTGTTGCATTTTAGTTGGATATAAATATATAAATGTAATTTCTAGGTGATATGGCTACTATAAATAAGAGTAATGTCTGACCATAAATGTACATTTACATTGGGACCTGGAGAAAGGGAAATCTAACAGGCACTGTTCATAGGACCATATACCGATGTACTGGTCATATAGGGATCATATAGGAAGTGAAGTGAATGTTCGGAATACTGATGAGTCTGCACTGCAAATACAAGTCTGTTTCAGATGAATACACGATATTTCATAATATGATGTGTAAGTGACACACAAGATGATTTGTTACATAAATCCATACGAGTAGCCATGATTTAATCTCTCTCTCTCTCTCTCTCTCTCTCTCTCGTTTTTTCTCCTCAACTCTCGGGGGAAAGTGTCAACTAATTTATTTCATGGTTGAAGTGGAGGTTGGAGTGCGCTTATATCACATCACTGCTGACGTTATCACTAAGCCTCTTGGGCCCTTCGATCTCACTCTGTAATGTCTCCTCAATTTACAGAGTAATTCTTTCTTCATCTCTGCAAACAAACAGACACACACACAGCCTTTAAGTTAATATTTAGATCACCAAAGATCCTCTCCTCTAAGAAATCCTCTGTTTTTAGGCTTTAAGCTGTGCTATGTTTCAGCACACTAGACCTTTCTTACCTGTGCACTATAGAAGATTCCCTCATGCTGGGTATCCAGACATCCCGTGGTGTTACTGTAGCTCATTCTCTTACCTTGAATAACATGACAAATTTGATCCCAGTTGTATGAAGCCAATAATAAATGAAAAATGCTGAGGTGGTTTTCAAGCAGCTTGTGTAATTGCTAAGGCTTGTAAATCTAGCAGCAGCGAGCTGACTGCATTACTGTCACACTGAACCCCATTAAACCGACAAATGAAATGTTCCCAAACACATTTATTATTACCAAATCTGATGAAATTACCGTTGATGAATTCTGCACTACTGATACAACTCTGTACAGCGATTCAACAGCACAATAATAATCACTTGTTTTCTTACACAGAACCAACAATGATTTGGATGTTATTGAGTTCAACTTTTTTTTATATAATTGTGTCATGTTTTGAAACGTTTAGAAAAATAAGGACAGAAAATGCTTGTAAGTTTGTACATGTAAAATATTCATTCATTCACTGAACGTCGCACATGACATGTTTACATTTATTTTCTTTTTGTTGATTATAGTTATTGTACATCACAGCACCATTGATATTAAAAAATGCTTCCATGAGTGTGTTGGATTGTCAACCAATTGGCTTTAAAGGAATAGTTTGACAGAGAGTTGAATGACAACACTGACACCACTTTATACGGTAAACATGAAGCTACACTCAAGGGGGCAGTTAGCTTAGCTTAGCACAAAGACTGGAAATAAGTGAAAACCACTAGCCTGGCTCTCTCTGTGTTTGTTTAATATGTACAAAAAACAAAAAAGTGTAAATAGGATCCGGCCCGTGCAATATAACAATACTACTAATACTACTAATTAAATATAACATATTAATTGAACAACTTTATATGATGGTCGGTGGACAGTGTCAGGCTTAATAAGTCTTTATGCTGAGCTATTCTAATTGTCTCCTGTGACAGTGGTATCAATCATATTCTCTCACTCTTGGCAAGAAATTAAATAAGCTAATTATCCAAAATGTGAAACTATTCCTTTAACGGGCACTTCATGGTAAATAAAACTAAATGTTTTTGTCTTTTACTGTCATTTTGATTGAGTCATAGAAAATAATATTGATGTCAAGAGAAAACGTCCTCCTTATCATCTTTATAAAATTCCCCTTTTTCGATTCTGTTGCTTGTTAAAAAAAAAAAGATGAAATTCAACCATTTTATCCTGAATGATCATATAGCTGTTTTATGCTGCAAAAAGCTCTTTAATCTCATTTATGTATATTTTTTATATCATGTCAAATTGTACAATACAGAATTCCAAACAATACACAAGAGCTGACACACTTATTATATCCCGAATACATAGACCGGCACAGTATGAGGGTCTCCTCTAATCATATATTTTTTTTTTTATTAAAATCTCTGAAGTTGGTATCCCATTTATTTAGTCTATACTTATTTCATAAATATACAGATCATTCTTCCATTCACATTTGCTTAAAATATAACTAATATTATAAAACGCTGAAAATAGAAAATTAACTTTGTCAGATACAGCACAATGCAAATGACTCATGTAATAACTGATAAAGTGCATTTCTGATACTTGAGACAGATTATCACAATAGATTTTTTATTAGATGCTCAAAAATAAATCTATGTAACTGAATTCTATGGTATGAACTCTTCCCATAATAGAAACATTTGTCCAACACCCCTTGTAAATTAATAGATGATAAACCCACCAATAACATTTTAAAAAGCATTAATTGTGGATGTCAGTGCATTTCCAGGAGTTACAGTAGGTTCGGTTCCTGAAGTTAATGAAAGGCTCGTGAATGTCTTAAAGCTTCAGGAAAGAAGTTTGACAAGTTTGAGAAGGGGACCAGAGAAGAGGATGTGGATTGTTGTTGCAGCAGAACAGACCTTTTCCTCAAACGCTGCAGTCTGTGTTTCGTCCGATCCTGAAAACTGTTTTATCACGCAACGCATAGAGATTGTATGTCAAAAGACAAATTTCTGATTTAGCTTCTACTTATGATTCTCAATGACACAGAACTGCAATGCTCTTATGTTTGAAATACTGGTTTTTGTTCAGTTCACACTGAGTTTACATTACATTACATTAAAGGAATAGTTGTTGAAGACAGTTTGGGACATTACCAGAGATTGAAACCACTCGCACAGTACTATAAACATGAAGCTTGAGCCAGGAAACAGTTAGTTTAGCTCAGTATAAAGACTGGAAAGGAAACTGCAAGTCTGGCTCTGTCCAAACATGGTAAAATCTGTCTACCAGCACCTCTTGAATGAATAAATGAAAAAACTGAAAAAAGGAAAAAACGGAAAAAATATTCATGCATTCATTAAATATGATCCAGTTTTGCTAAAATCAGTGAAATAGTTGTTGGTCAAGAGGTGTGACTTAGTGGTGTACTTAAACTGGAGCTTGTGTGTTATATGGCATAAAAACAGCAATACAGGGCGTAGAGTGGGACTGACATAATGTCAAAGTTACATAATGTCGCTTTAATCCATAAAAAAAAAAATATATATAAAAAAAATAAAAATGACAGCCAGCACTAACCGGACTACACCATACAGCACCACGGCAGGTACTTTCCAAAAATACATGGTAGGTGTTTCGGCCAAACATATCGTCTTTCATCATCTATCAGAGGTGAACTCCAACCATTAGAGACAGAGCACAATTAAGGCGTGCCCACGCCAGACGGGAAAACAATTTGCTTATCCTTGTTGTTAAATAGCTACAAGCATTTTGTTAGCATATCACCCTTTGACAGTATAATTAGAGGACAGTTTATTTTTTAAAAAATAGCTATTTCTCACTTGATTTATTACCTCAGTAAACCGTTTTTATGTTCTTAATCACAAGTTTCAGGTCTGATTCCACATGATGTGCAAAATGCAGATCCAGATATGAAACTGGGCAGCGTTGATCAAATATGAACCAACTACATTGCCTATTTCTTCCATCAGATGTTTTCATAAAAATATTTTTTATGTCATTTTTAGCTGTAATACAAGGAAGTCTGTGAGCAGGCAGGTTGACATTATTCCTGCTCGAAAAGTCAAAACAGTTGTCCACAAAAGAATGGTTGGTGTCATGATAGATTCATAATTTATCATAGGTTTCTGTTCTTGGTTGCATACTGTGGCACTAATCGCTTTCCCCTCTGGTGGGTGTGGTTTTCAGGGTATGACAGCTCTGTGTCTCTAGTACCACTGAACTATAACATAGCCAAACTCTCACTGAAGCCAGTCAGGAAGAAGAGAAAACCCATCATATCCATCAAGAAAAGCCTTCAGTGCTGTACTTTGCTCTCAATGAAGAAATGCTCTGATGAATGAATTAATTAACTGATGCTAGAAGCCTCAATAACATCTTTACCCGTTACTTCTCACACGAGCTATCACACAGACTCAGCGTTAAATCATCCTAGTAACTCGTACAGTAAGCACTGTGTTCGCACACAGATTCATGCATGAAGCCGAGCAAGATGGATTGTTGTGTGCTCTTGCAAGTCCAGCTAATAACCTCCTGTAAAACCTTTACAACTACACAAGATATGTATTTACCACACACACATAATCCATTGTCATCCCAAAATGTCAAACTATTCCTTTAAAGTAATAATAAAATTTACTGCAAAGTAGCTACAATACACGTGTTGCTTTTAAGTTCACGCCTCCCTTAGTTCTTCTCGCTGTGTGGGGGGGACTGGTCTCGCCGAAAAAGCAGGGTCACACCTTTCCTGAAGCGGCGGTCCCTGACACTGTAGATAATTACATTACAGCAACTGTTTCCTGTCAGGATCCAGAAGGCAAAAAAGGAAAAGTTACACCAGGTGTATCCCACCACATTCCCGAGCACAAACACTGCAATGGGAGTGAAGGATGCTGTGAAGGCGAATGTTAGTATGCCAATTGTCTTTGCAGCTTTGATGTCTGAAAAGGAAGGCCTGTGAGGGCACCCTCCCCCTCCTCCTACTGCCCCACCCTCAGTCAGACTACCCTCTGAGAGAAGTTTGCGTTTCCTGGTATACCGCCGGATGCTAGTGAACGACACAATGTTAACTGCTAACGTCCCACCGAGCAGTGTGAAGTCAAATGTTGGGAATAACAGCAAAATGTTTGCATCAGGTGGCAGCCGGCTTCCGAACAATAGTGGGATGTAGTTACACATACGACTGCACTCGTTGTACTCCAAAATAAAGTTGCTGCTGAAGATGAGAGGCGCAAGAGCCAGCAGGAAGCTGGCAGCCCACGAGAGGAAGATGAGGAGCAGAGTTCGTCTCCGGGTAACCAAGGTGTCCTTGTGGAGCGGCCTTAGGATGGCCACACTCCGCTCCAGTGTCATGAGGAAGATGGTGCTGATGGAGACGAAGGTGCATCCAGCAAACACCGGGCCAATCAGCATGCAGGGCTGCCAAGGGCTCACTAGTCCCCCGAGACGAGAGGAGGTGGCTGGTGAAGTAAAACTGCCCTGGTACCAAATGGGAGGAGTGCTGGCCACCATCAGAGAGATCTCGGTGTAGACAGAAAAAGGGACCACGAGGACACCAACCATCATGTCTGCTATGGCCAGAGACACTGTCAGAGAGAGACAATAAAGAGGAGTGGGCTGAGGCAACACATTTCAGGCTGTTCTCATCAGTACACCTTCAGCTCTCTTAGTTAGAATTTCAGTATGGACTGCAGTGTTCTGAATATATTGTGAAGAAGAGCTTTCAACACATTAAATAAAAGTCTGATAAATGAAATTATAATTATATCTAGTCAGTGCAATACGGGCACCTCATTTAACAAGGCACTGTCATAACTCAGCATGGCTTCTTATACCTTTGTAAGTAGATCTTAGATGCATGTAAACACTGATCTACCCCTGACAGGTTAGTGGTGAGATGCTGAACAACATTTACCTTTCAGGTATCCCTGTGGTGTTCGGGACTGCCTCGTTTGCACAAAGACAGTAAGGGTGACCACATTTCCAACCACGATGGCAAATGCCAGGCTGACCATGAACACCACTGCCAGGGTGCGATTGAGAAATCCACAGCAACAAAGGGTACAGAGTGGGGCCAGTGACTGGCCTGAACCGAGTCCTGCCTCGGTAGCTGTGGTCAGCAGCAGAACTGCTGTACTCCCGGGAACACTGACGTTGGGAGGCAGAGCAGTCATGGCCCAGGATGGACTGGTCTTATCCCTTTTGATGTGTAGGTGGTAGGGCTGCTTAGGAAACCATGTCCTGGAAACTATCCTGATGAAAGACAAAAAATACATGGATATAGAGAAAGTTCAGTCATCTGTCCAATTAATGATCCAGTCAGCAAAATTAAGTTATCTGTATGTCAACCACATTCAGTATTCTGGCAACTTTCTCTGACTTAAAAACAAATTAACACTCTCCCACCAACCATGCAGATAAAACATCAGTCGTCACACTCTCGTCACA
The DNA here is from genome assembly GCF_000972845.2 of Larimichthys crocea. Taxonomy (NCBI): domain Eukaryota; kingdom Metazoa; phylum Chordata; class Actinopteri; family Sciaenidae; genus Larimichthys; species Larimichthys crocea. Next base: position 10,743,792 of record NC_040018.1, on the reverse strand, counting down.
CAGTACAGACACAAAGTTTGCCAATTTCAAATCCCCCTGGACAAAACAACACCTTTAAAAATATCTCATTATAATTTCTTCCAAAATGATAAAGTGGAGAACGACAATGCAAGTTTTCACATTAAGGGTTGTACAAATCTTTCTAACTAATGGAGTTAAATCTAGATCTGAACATCCAGCATCAAAACGTTAGAGATTCTTCTTATCTTTTGTCGCAGGAAATCACATCCAATTTGTAATTCCTTATCTGCAAATGTCAGCTGCAAATGTCTGCATGAGGGGTATACATATTCATTCATTTTAATCTCCAAAACGTAAAGCATTAACTAGTCTTGGTGGATAGTTTTGAGCTTTAATTGTAGCTAGAAAATCATATCCCTTAAGCTAAGTCATTCATTTTGAGTGACTAAAGATTATTGCTTTGGACTGAATATCTGAGTCTAGCATACACCTCGCTGCTATTCAGTATGTTGCCAAATGCAAATTAAATGGCTGTCCATTGACATCACTTTTATTTATCGCATCCTGTAATGATGTGTCATATATCAAGCCAAGCACATAATCTAGTAATGTATGGCGCAGGTGCAGAGATAAGACTATGTAAAAGGTATGTTTTAAGTGGAGAAGGTAGTGTTTATGGTGCAGTCTACCCTGCAAGTGTTTCGGATAAAGGGCTGAATTTTCGTGTTCTACTTCAAAAACATTGCATAGTAGTAGTAGTCTTTTATCCAAGCTTTCCAGACAGAGTGTTTCTTTTAACTTGTGTGTTCTGGTTACATGCTGTTCTTGTGCCCTAACACTGTTGGAAGCACCTCAGTGCTGTCAGTACTCATGCAGAAACTCTAAGTTCAGTACCAAATGTCTTTCTCATCTGACAACTAAATACGCGGGTCCTTCAATCATTTATGCTGCTCAGTGGGCCGGAGAGCAGAAAAGTACACACATCCAAGACAAACAAAGGGTAACAGGAATGGACATATTCAGACCAGAACAAAACCAAACCATATCCAACGTCCTCACTCCGGCTTCGGGTGCAAAAACTCATTATCAGCAGCGAAATGGTCGCAGAATAATGAGATATTTGTGGGTGTGCATTCTGTGACCAGAATATTGTTCGTGATGTAAAGAATAGTCAGAGGTATCGCATATGAAAGGACCGCACAGGAAGTAAAACTTGTTGCTTGATTAGTGTGAATTTAAATATCAGTCTTCCTTCAACAAATTAAATTCAAAAGATGGTACTGGTAGAAACACATGGGAATTATCCCTGCAGAAAGTCAACTCAAATTCTGTGCTAAAGAAACATATGTAAATATACTAAGACGTAACTTGTCAAACCTTTTTATCATATTCATATGCAGTGCTAAGTAGCCAGTAGAGGAAATCAAACTGATACCTGAAATTGTGGCTGTGAAAAGAACTCGCATCCTCTTAGAGGTTTTCATGTTTTATTGTTAAAACGATGAATCACATTGACTCAATGTGGATTTGTGATCAACAGAAAAAGACTAATGTCTTACTGTCAAAGTTAAAACATATTTCAACAAATTGATCTAAAGTAAGTTAGTCACAAAAGCTGTCTGGTTATAAAAGTGACGGCTTTTTGTCATTCAAATATGTGTGCCTTTTATTTTCCTTCTGGCTTTATTCAGGCATGAAAGCACATTTTGTGAGGAGCAGCAGAAGGACAGAAAAAGAACATCAGGATTGTAAAACCTTATTTGAAGTCTTAATGACCATCATAAGCACGGAGGACACCCGCGCCCACTTCAAGTTCTCCATCCAACATCAGTTTTAGTCAACGGTAGAGAATGAATTTTCTTTCCGACAGCGCACACAAGCTTCGTCTGATAAGAAATTAAGATAATATTGGCGTTTAATTCTGGTTCACATGCCGTATGGAAGCGGACATGAATGAACATTAAAAATCTAGTGAAATAGTTCAAACTGTCTTATTTACAGAGTTTCCTACTTCGTCAAACTGACTTTATTTTCTTTGTGAATAAGACATGATAATTGAGATAATAGATTAATTAAAGTCATTTTAGAAAGCTGAACATTTGTCTCCCTCTCTCTCTGCATGTTTAGCCTTGTGCTGGGGCAGCTTTACGTTAATCTGATGGCATTTAAATCAGACAGAGTTTGTGTGTTGAATGTGATACAGAAATGTTACTAGGTCTAGGTGTGTCTGACCAACATTTTTGCTGCACCCTCATGATGACAAGAAGGTGAAAAACGACTTCACAGTAATGACATGAGCTTGCAGACTAAGTCTTCCATGTTGATGTCTTAACTGTAGTTAATAATGCAGAAAGTTACACACTGAGGTTTTGCATCTAGTTTAAATTTAAATTTAGGTTGGAGGCTGAGAATGAGTTCAGCTGGTGCTTTATTTATTCATTTGTTATTTTTGTCAAATGTCCTAACATACACAAAGGTTAGTCCATCATTCTGCTGCTAACAAATACATTGTCCAAATATACAGAGGGGAGCCACGTTGTCTGTAAAGACTCATTCTTTTCCCCCCTCTTTTGGGGGGAGGGCTTTTTGAACTGTTATTGTACAGTAGCAGCTGAAGAGTGACAGAAAAGCGGGGAGAGAGAGAGAGAGAGAGAGAGGGGCAATGACATGCAAACTAACCGGCACACCATAAAAGACTTATTCTACACAACAAACACATAACGATTGTTAAAACACCGTTCAGTTATCATCGGTCAGTTATGTTTGCATGGTTGCGGTGTAGAAGCCGTGCTTCATTGAAGGCTCTCTGAATCCTCTGTTATCACTTGAACACTTTAAAAAGCCAAAACTTAAAGGTCCAGCGTGTAAGATTTAGGAGTACCTATTGGCAGGAACAGAATACTATATTTACTACTATGTTTCCATCAGTGTATACTCACCTGAAAATCAGGTCGTTTTTAGTAGTAGTCCGGAACAGACAAACCAAAACTAATATAGATATGGACTATGGCTTTTAATGTAAATTTGGTAGATTGGGAGTTTGTCTTTATTCGGCAGCAATCTGCAACCTCACCACTAGGTGGCACTAAATCCTACACACTTTAACATTTGATATACCTTTGTTCAAAACTACAATAAAAATGCATCAAAATAAAACACATCATCTTTTTCCGACCTGAGTCTAAAATCACAGACCCTCCTTGTGCGACACACCTGTAACAACAAAGCTAGTCCTACACTTAGGTAGATCATCATGGCTACCTACAGTGCCACACAAAACTACTGAAATGGTTCCATTGACTGTTCTTACTTTTAGGCTATTATACAATGAATAATTAGGCGGGGGTGGCTCTAATACTATTGCTGCCCCAGGTTTTGCAGAAGTAAGACTGTGAGAAAATCATCTGCCTTTGTGTTTCTCATTGCATCTTGGTATTCACTTCATAGCTGTGGCGGAAATACTCAGCTGCAGTAAAAATAATAAAATGTAATCACTCAAAGTGATCAAGGCCAAGACAAATGTGTTGAGTGCTAACACTATGAATACCTCAGATAATTATGATAGGTGGGAAAAAAAGGCAAGCTATTTTGACGTCAATCATAGTTTGTCCTTTGGCTCTACTTCAGCTTTTTATATAATCTGTGAAGCATTCAACTACACAGACATTTAAATTAACTTTAACTGAATCATGAATCGAAGTCTAAATTATACAAATCTGACACCAGTGTCCTGCTTTAGGGAATTATTTGACATATGTCAAAACAGAGCGCTTCCTTTACTTTTATCTTGTCTGATGGCACTGCTGGTAAAACAAAAGAATATATATTTTTGAGAGGACAGAGGATAAACCTCATTAAGGGGCTTTTTATCTTTACCTTGAGTGAAGATGACAGGCGGAAGTATTCCCTGCGGCAAGACTTCAGGTGTAACAAGCCAAGCAGCTGACAGCAATGACAGCACACACACAAACACATTTTTACGGTAAGGCAATCCCAACATCTCTGCAATCATTACAAATTGAGATTTCTACTAGTTTTTCGGGCAAAGGGAAATGGAATACTACGCTATTACAAATAGCAAAGATGTTTGTCTGTGTTCGCCTTGGCAAGTGATGTGACCGTGTTGTGGAATTAGCTTGCTAGTTACCTGTTGAGCTCTTTTTAAGCCTTTATTTCTTTACATGTTGGCGTCAAACTGTTACCATTGAAAATATGGCGGACTAGCCATGAGCAGTTCCTGTTTGCAGTGTACCCAGGGATGTACACACACTTCTCACTGAGTTACTTTAATACTGGAGAAAACTTCAAAACTTGATAATTCTCAGGCAAGTTCTGGAGTTATGGGAAGAGACTTTTGTATGACTTCTATGTGGAATTATGTTCACAATGAGCATTGGAGAAAATGACATCCTTAGAAAGTGTAAGTCTATCAAAAAAAAAAAGCTTAATAAAAGCTATTACATATTATAATATATTTATATTAAAATATTATAATTATACTGATAAAAGCTTGGAATAATATACATCTGTGGTATTTTATTCTTATTCTTGCCCACACTCTTGATCACTTGAACCTGTGAGGGCAAAGGTTTGACAATAGTATAACAGGCAATCAAGCTGCAGTTGATTAGCTCATGGCTGTTGAGGAAGCACAAATAGCTACTTGAATTGAGACAGCAATACTTTACACATGAGATTCACAACAGAAGAAGAAGAAGAAGAAGAAATACGATGCACACAAGAGTTACATAATTGGATTCTCATTGGCTTAGGACATAAGCTCCTTTAATTGAAGCAGGGTGCATTAAGTCAAATAATGCAGACCTGCTTTACTGTGGGGATTTAGTGACTAATTGCAGCAATTATGAAAAAAGGAGAGCGATGATATCTTTTAAAGAGCTTTAAGGGGAGTGAGTCTAGAACACATGTTACGCTACTGCCATGCTTACATCACGTAACTACAGCGTTGTGGTCATGTAGTTGTCATCACAGCCCTATATTCACAGTTCCTAGTGGATGCATCCTAATGATTTCGGTGATGCTCTGACTTGTGATTATAATTTTTGTTTTTTATTGAAAGATTAAAAATATCTCAGTAACATTTGGATGAGTTGCTATGACATTTTTATACAGACATTCATGATCTCCAGATCAATTGTAAAAAGTTTTATCTAGTGCTACCAGAGTTTTCTTTGTCCAATGCTTAAATTTATGATGACATTTTCCGTCACACTTAGTTGTATTTAGTGCTAATACATAAGCATTTGCACTGCTGCGTCTAAGTACAGCCTCATGGAGCAAGACGCTCATTACCGTCATCGCTACAAATGGTCGATCTCATGCTATTCCATTGCAATGCATTGTCACAGGCACTACTTTCTCACCCTACTCTAGCTCTGATTAGTCGACCAGTCATAAACAAAGCCTCTCATTAGTCGACAGACTCAAACCAAGCCATCATGGGATTGACAGTGGACAGCTAACAACATGCTAACAACAATAATAACAGGGAAAATAGAGAAATAATCACAGATGACATTTTGTGTTGGATTTATTATTGTGGCTTTATTTCAATCTCCAAAAAGACACTGCAGTTTAAAGCTAGATTATAAAGCTCGCACAGAGCTAACGTTGAACACAACAGTAACGTTTAGCCTTTCCTGCTCAGCTTTCAGACCCTTACTTTGAGACTAACTCCCTTTACTTTACTGGTGAGAAGGGTTATTGCCGGTAAACATGAATATATTTAAAATGTTGTCCTCTGACCTGATGGTGGTGCTAGAGAAAAGGGTTATCACTGTCATTTATCCTCTAGGGAATGTGAGCATGAAGGGTTGTTTGTCTCTGTGTGTCAACCCTGTGATGGACTGGTGACTTGTCCAGTGTGTACCCTGCCTCTTGCAAAATGCCAGCTGGGATCAGCTCCAGCCCACTGTGACCCTGATAAGGATAAGTGGTTATTGAAAATGGACAGATGGATGGATTTATCTTCTAGGGACCTTGAATATGTGTAGCAGATTTCATAGCAATATATCCAGTAATTGTCAAAATAGTTCACACAACCTTGTGGTGGTACTAGAAGACATCAGTACTATGGATATCAGTACAAACTTCCATCATAACACATCCACTAGATGTGGAGATATTTCAGACTGTCTAATTTTGCTCTAACAAGCGTTCCTTAACCATATTTCATCTCATGTGCATGTTCTTGAACGTTGCGTCTTTACAGTTCTCTGGAGACCATTCTGCTGGAAATGGCTGTGTCTAGGTTGCTATTCATGCATGCAAAGAATTTCCTTTGACAGGACTGTGTCCCTGAGTGACAGGTTGGGCATATGTAGGAAGACCGTGGGGGCTTGGTCGGGCCTCTCAGGCCAGGTCGTCCGATGTACAGACGGGTCATGTGCAGTAATAATGGACAAGGCTGGCTCAAAGCTGCCTGAGGCCCACTGCCACAGCACATGAGCAGAAAGACAAATTTCCCTTCACATCTTGGGCTGTCATTCTGTCTGTTTGTTTCCCTGTGTTTGTCAGATAGGTGCACAAGCAACACATTCATACACACACACGCAAACACAGACACAAACACAGTAGCAGTGATACTTGCTTGTCATTGTTGTTTCCTCTTTCCTTCTATTAATGTCTCACTTATAACTGTGGCAATACTTTTATTTCCTCTGGCAGCATTTAGTAATAGGTTTCTCAGTTGCTTGTAATTTCACCAAGTTTTTAAATTACCCACCACATATTGAGTAATATTATATATTAGAATGGGCGGCACGGTGATGCAGTGGTTAGCACTGTCGCCTCATGTTCAAACCTCGGCTGGGGCCTTTCTGTGTGGAGATTACATGTTCTCCCCGTGACAGGCATGCAAAGGGATGCACTTTAATATTAATTGCTGTGAATGTGAGTGTGAATAGTTGTTTGTCCCTATTGGGGACTTGTCCAGGGTGTACCCCACCTCTCGCCCTAATTCAGCTGGGATAGACACCAGCCGCACCGCAACCCTAATGACGATAAGCGGTTACAGATTATGGATGGATATATATTAAAATGTCATATTAATATGTGTACTTACGTAGAGGTACCCAGAAAGTGTTTTATTGCTACCCTGTAGACACAAAATAATAATCTAAAGTCCCCAGATTACTGTTGAATTGACTGCTGAAACTTAATGTGTGTGAATGTGTGTGTCAATCATGTCAGTGAGTCCCGGTCTAAATTAGACACAGCTAACAGACATCACACCCATCTCACTTCACTCACTTGACAGCTGCTGCATGTCTGAACGGTCAAATATCCCTGAAAGGCACCTGAAAGTTTCACGCAATGGGCCTCAGTCACTGACATGTGTGGACAAAAAGTTACTTTACACACAAAATAAGTGCAGTTGGAACTGGCCTATTTTGTTCATACCACCACGCACATGTTGGTTACTCAAAATCTTTCTAAATGTGACTGGTGCATGACCACTGTTTGTAATTAGCATACTGCCACGCCCCCATTTCACTACATAAGGAAATCTTTTTGCATACAGGTGAATCATGGAGAAAGTGTGAACCAATCAATCAAACTTTATTTGTATTGCACCTTTAAGATAAATCAAATGCAATACAAATCCTTTCACATGCAACTCACAAGATGTAGATTGTTTGAATGAGACAACAAAAATAATAAATAAAACTGTAAATGTATGTGAATAATAAAAACAATATTATTAACAGCAATTAATTGTCAAAAACGTATTAGAAAACATGAAACAAAAGCCAGACTGAACAGGTGGGTATACATTGAAAAATATTAATATTTTTTTTAAATATTATTTTCTAAGTCTTTTGCAATAAAGGCGTGTGTTTGAATTTTCTAAGGCTAGCCGGGCCTCCATCGTTTGTGTGTGTGCACGGTCTGAAACTGCTCTAAATGCGCTTGCAGAATATAAATAAAGTCATTCAGAAGAACATGTTTGCATGCATGATTCAATCACAGATTTGAGTGTACGCAATGTTTGTAAATGAGGCCCAATGCTTTTCATTGATTTCTTGAAAACAAGAATTTTGAATTTTGTCCATCAGAGGCTGAAAAAATCTTAGAGAGCTTCTCATGAAAAGGAAACTGTGTGTTACTGTAATAGTTATATCAACAGAGGACTAAAACTAAATAATTATGCAGATATTATTAAAAAACATTTTTACATTCAGAGAAAACACCTTATTGCGTTGTCCTTTTTGGTGTATCAAAATGCACAAACATTAATAACTGCAGCAATTATACTGAAAAGTGCATTTCAGATTCAACAGGACGGAACTGTGAATTGTGTCTGCATTCATGCAGGTATGAGCCAGTCGATACACGGCTGCATCAAGAGACAACAAATAAAAAAGGGGGGTTCCAATTATCATTTCAAATGATTGAAATTAATTTTGAAATGTATCTTTCTCTGACTCTGGAGAAAGCAGTACACTTAAGTATTTTGATGACCGACACTGCTGTACTAAAATGGTAAAAAGGATCAACTTAAAGCAACAATACAGAAACCTTTTACTCTGAAGATGTATATTACTTGTCATTTTTTAAATGTCACACATTGTAAATTACAAATGAATATAATCTCCAGGAGCACTAACAGTTAAGCAAACAAATATTCAAGAGCCTGACTGCCCTGATAAACATCTATTCTTAATGCTCAAACTGAAGTGTGGTCATATAATACAATACACACAAAAAAAATCATCTTACCAGCATTTCCACTGTTAGACACCATGGAGCAATTGTGCACTCAGAGGTTGATAAATGGAAAACAATCCAGTATTAAAGCGTTTACTCAGTGGAGGTAAAATCCAGTTAAAATCCTCCAGTGAAGAAGAAGAAACTCTAGTCCTCTCATCATTCATTCTTCTGAGAGGCAAACATTAAGCACAAAGCCTCGCACATACTCCAGCTCACAGTCCCTGTGATTCAGCCTCCTCCCCTCTCCCTCCTCCGCCTCTCTCTCGCTCTGTAGAGCGCTCAACCTCCCCACTTCACTGCCTCCCCTTCCCCTCTCCTCCCCTCACCCTCTGCGTGGCTTTCAGTCCTTGTCACATACACACACACCCTAGAGCATCAAGGTAAAGTCCGCCGCAGCATTTTCTTTCCACAGCCTCTCATCTTCTCCCCCTTGTCACTTAACACTAATCTCTCGTGCTCGGGCTCTATTTTTACAATGTGGAATATAATTAGTGTATAGTCACCTGAAAATAAGAATGATTATGTTTACGTGGCTTAGAATTTGATGCTGGGTCCTCTACCACAGAGTCCACCATGTTTCTACAGTAGCCCAGAACAGACAAACTAAACACTTTCTACACACTTCTCCTTTAAAGCATGTTTAAGCATCTCTTTCTTTTCTTTCGCTGTACACCTTCACTCTATGTGATTTTCACCTCCAGACTGCTGACTCTTGTTCTGACTCCTGTGCTTTGGGATGTTGTAAAAAAGACACAATGTGCGAGAAAGACAGAGATGGAAACAAAGTCGAAGACAGAGAGAGGCTACTATATGTGCCAGATGGTTTGTTACACAAAAGCATCTGTGAGGCCATTGTTGGAAACTGTTTGGAACATGGTACACTGAAAAAATACAGGCTAGGTGATTGATAGACAGGTGACAGATAATTATTCAAATGTGAGTAGAGCCTGACTGCCCTGATAAACATCCATTTTAATGCTCAAACTGAAGTGTGGTCATATAATACAATACACACACAAAACCTCTACCACCAAATCCAATCCAATTATCTGTCTATCACTGTCTATCATGGTTGAACTTTCAGATCAACGAGCCATATAACATGGTCAAACTCTTACTGAAGCTAGTGAGGATATAAGTATAAGATCTTTTCCAAATCCTTCTTCTCTCTTCTTTGTTCTCCTTTAAAATAATAATATAACTGATGTTAGCAGGCTCTATGCAAACACGCCCTGTAGCTCATACTGTAGCTGTCAGTTGTTCCTTATAGGACACCGATTGATCTGTAACCACTGTGCTCAGAGACAAGTGAATAGCTTGAACCTGTGTGCATGACTTTGATGGTGTCTGGCACACCGGTCACATCCCATCCTCTTTGTTTCTCCTTAGGGAGCAGAGAATACAGCAGCGAAGTGAGACCACTTACCTTACACATGAAACACTGGGGAACACGTTGCAAGACACATCACTGATTTGCCCTTGCCTTGATGCTCCATCTGTATACAAAGGATTTAGTTTTTGAACAGCAAAGACATTGAAGTTATAGATCACATTTTGATATATACTGTACATGCTGAAGAAATGTTGATGATGCGGACAGCTATGCTGAGCAGCATTATGTAACTTAATCCTCAAGGGCTTTGTTAACCTGCCAAATAAATAACAATAGCACACATTCCATGTTATGGTAAGGGTCATATTGTATGTATTATTCAGCTTTCCAATAAGGTATAACCTGCCTTCTGGATGATTACACATGGGGTCCGAGTAGCCTGAGTGACTGGTCTTGTAATGCTACAGCACGCAACAACATATTTATAGCCTGCTGCCAAATAGTATGGCATAAGCTGTGGTAGAGGTCATGCTATGAATAATACAACATAAAGCAGGCAGCATACACCTGTATTTTCTATGAGGTGGGAATGACAAATTCTGTTTCATTTATGATAGACAGCAAGATATTTTCCTCTATAAGTCACTATGTGAGGGCTTTCTTTAAAGCTAAACAGGTTTATTTAAATCCTGGTTTTAGGGGGATTCCTGGTGACTTAGGCCTCAAAGATGCTAACCATGTAATTGCAAAGGTGTCAATTTTCTGTCACATCTCTACTGTCTGCTTTTAAATAAAGGTTCCCAAAGAATACTAAAAAACAATCTGCACAGTTACACAGTTACAGTTTATCTTTGGGGGGACAATGTCTCATGGCAATCCATTTAATCATTGTTCAATAAATAAAAAAAAGAAATATCAGCGTCACAGTAGAGGTAGTCCGATGATCACCAAGGTTACAAGAAATAATCCTCTAGGGCAGCGTTTCTCAACTTTTTTCAGTCACAGCACACTTTAAAAATATGCAAAATCACCCCAGTCTAAAGTGTATTTAAAAACGAACACTCTACAATTCCTGTGCATGTTGCCAATATGACCGTCTTGGCAATTATGTGGCTTCTTATGTGGCCTTTGCTACTAGCCTTCAGTGCTAGTGCCTGACACTTTTGCACATTTCATCATCGCTTGATCTTGTCAGTTGTATTGACTTTTCAAAAGAAAATCAAATACTCCTACCCCTTTTAGCTGCCTTGTGAAGGATGAGTTATTGTCAGGTGTCTTTTAAGTTTGCTCGGAGCCATTGTTTGATTTGATAATTTCATACCACGTACCAGGCACACAGAAAGAGGCGATGATGGATGCCCAGTAAAGATGAAACCGTATGACACATTGCTGTCATCATCCTTTCTTCGCCTCAACTACCCTCGCCACCGGGCAAACCTTGGATGACAAAGTTGATGGCTCAGATTCAGACTTATCTGATTTTGGCACCTTTCTTTTAAAGACATATATTTTTTTTTTTTTTTTTTTTTTTTTTGGGGGGGGGGGCTTTTTTTTAAAGCTTTATATTTGATAGAGACAGCAGAAGAGTGACAGGAATGTGGGGAGAGAGAGATGGGGAATGACATGCAGCAAAGGGCCGCAGGTCGGATTCGAACCCTGAGCAGCTTCACTCAGCCCCTCATACAGTAACTCTACATGCACCACACAGTAATGGAAAAATGTTGTAAATGTTGTGACTCGAGAAAAGGATCTGGACTCATGACATAATGATTAGTTGTAGTTTTTTGATGTATTTCATCATGTCTGCAATGTCAGAATTTTATTTGACGTGTACCTAGCCTGTGTAGTCTGAAGCTGAGCGCAATTCAAATAAAATGGTGATCCGAGTTTTAAGTGCTGACTTTGAGATGTGCTTCCTAGATGAACAGCTTCTGTGGCTGATCCAGCTAACAGAACACTTGCCTCGGGTCTCCGAATACTGTACAAGCTTTAATAACTCTTCCACCATAAAATGACTTCATTTTAAATTAGCATTCTGTGATTTTCATGTTTGGTTATTTGGTTTAACTGATCACCCCCAGGAAGTCGTTTCTTAAGATTCTCAAGAACCCAATGTTAAATCCTTTTGCACAATTAAACTAGCTCTTCAAGTCCAAGATATGAATCTGCACTCTGTTTACTGTGCTTTACTAATGCATGTAGGGAAAGGGAGCTCATTTTCTGTGTTAGTATTCATGTACATATTCTCCTATAGTTACAATACACTGTGATTAAACACTCTGCATACATTTGTCATACCACATATGTGCTTGTAAGAGGGTTTTTGAAGTGAAAAGAATCAAGCACTATTTTTGTCATGTTAATATAAAATCAGTGTCACACAGTGTGCTGAGTCATTCGTTTTGGCTGGAGGTTGACAATTTCAATCACAGGAACTGTTTGAATGGTTTCATACTTTGCCAAAAACCAGAAGCGACAGACTGTGAAGATGGAAAATAAAATGCAAAATCAGATGATTAACACAAAATGTATTTATTTTTGTTGGGCCTTATTTCAAACATAGTAATGCGTGCATTATAATGTATCTTGTGATAACACTAACCATTATGTTTGAGTTGGAAAATACAATAATGAGGCAGCAAACTCTGAAATTAATAATAACAATCCTCTGTAACCTCTATGTAACCTCTTGAAAACACCCAAAGCGGCAATACTGGACTTTACTCCCTGCAGCACATATCTGAATTACAGTTAACTATTTACTGTCAGGAAAATCAGGAAAATATTGTTTTTGTTCCCTGCAGAGAAATCTAATGAGGCAACATGTGCCTTATTTTCTGTAATAACAGATGAAACAGAACACTGTTTTGCAATTATTTGTCATCCACAGGAGAAATCAGTCAAATCTTTCATCTTTGTTTACTTTTACTCAACTATGATGCAAACAGCACGAACAGGTTGTCCTGTATTGCAAAATTATTAAATGCTGACCAAAGAAATTGACATTGCAAAACCTCCAGTCTTATCACAATCAACACAGGATCCACAGATGAGCTAAACAGTTAAAGCACGTCTAAATTTATCATTAAAGCACAAACACAACAAACAAAATGTTCAACACTAAATGATCAAACTGAAGAAATCTCTGTTGTACTGTGATCTCCTTGTTATTAGTCATTTTACACAGTGAGCTGAATTTTCTTTATAAAAAGAACCCGGTGCTGAATGTGTCAGAAATCTTAGTCATAGGTAAATGTTCTTTTTCCTGAATCAGGCTGATATGAAAGTGAGATTTCATAACCGTTTTGTTCAGATTCCAGGAATCAACCTTTTTGTGCCAGGCAGAAATTTCCAGAGCAAGAGGCTCTACCTATCAGCAGATATAAATACCTCCCTGCTCCATGAATGCACAGCACACAGGAAAAATCCTGACGATCACTGCAGAAGATGGAGTTTGTCAACAAGATGGGGTAAGTTGTAATAACATATTATATATATATACATATACAACAGTATGTACTCTATTCTTTGTAATATCTCTCTGAATAGACCTGAATATAAATCTCTCTTCCTCAGCATGTAATGGTACGTACTTAAGATAGCAAAAAAAGACTTATCATTACTTACCACAAAAGAAAATCTCTATACCTGAGGTCTGATCTAATTCAAAACAAAAAAAAACTCCTAACTTATTTTTTTTCAATAATGTTTTGTGAGCTGTCATGAATCAGATGTTTAATTATTGAATTCTGTAATTAAATAACTGTTCAATTTGTTCACTAATTGTCATTCTTAATTGTTACACTAGCTCCGTTTCATTGCCATTGTCTCAATGTTTGGTGCAATTCTGTCGTTATTTGAAGGTTTTCTTTGGCTGTGCTTCTCCTGGTTTCATTGGCCTGTCTGGCTCACACTGAGGAGAGGATGAAACGCTCAGGTATCACACACAGATACACACTAACATCTATAAACACAACCGTTGTCTAACTTTTATATCAGCATTCCACATTTATAATGGAAATAATATTTGTAGGTAGGGTTCTTTATGTGATGAGTAAGAAAGAAAGTACAACCTGCACAAACCTTGCTATGAGTGGAAATCTAAAGTCGGCATGCTAATACTCATGATGACAACGCCAACATGCGAATGTATCCCATCACCATCTTAGTACATCTTAGGAACATCTTTATTTTGCACATATTTTGGTTAAAATATTAAAATTCGGGGTGTGCATCCCATGCCCTTGTCATAGTGGCCTTAGGTTTGATTCCGACCTGTGGCCCTTTGCTGCATCTCATCTTTCCCATGAAGGTTCAAAAGCCCAAAAAATATCTTAAAAAATACAAATTAAAAATGCAGTAGAGTAAAAACAGTATTGAAGGAATGAAAAAGTAAATCAAATCCAAAATCAGAAAGTTGAACAAGATCAAATAATTCAAAACAACACAACAAACCCATAAGTTAAGAGAAAGAAAGAATAAATATTAGAGATTTCAGAGATGATACTGAGATTGCCAGCATGAATCCATCAGGCAGGGACTTCCACAGCTATAAACCAAGATGATGATGATGATAATGATTGTGCTTGGTGAGAAGGAAAGTGACCATCAAAGTTATAACAACTCTGTCACTGGGAGACATGAATGTGTGTGCCAGATTTCATGGCAGTTCTTTGGGTAATTGTGGATACTTTGACCTGCTGGTGATGCAAAAGGCAATCAGATTGTCTGGGATTCATATATACTATATCTGGACCATATTTGATAGTGATCCATCCAGTTACTAATTAAATAGCACACTTCCGAAATATTCCAACAGAATTAAACAGGGAACACATTAACAGTCAGCATATAACCTCACATTAGTATGGAATGACCTATGCGAAGCTCCTGTGATCTAAACAGCAGCCTTTAACTCCTAAACACATTCAAGTGAATCCAAGCGACCGCAGGCTCCAGATCTCTGAAGTTTTGCACCGATACCTCCTCGACAGCTGCTGTTCAGATAGATAACTCCTGCATGAAATCACACAGGCTTCCCTGTGGGATCTGAGGTCTGGGCTATTGCTGCTTATTTAAGATATAACTCTTTACTTGGCTGTAATGCTGCCTTTGACAAAGAAAATCCTTCTTCTCCTCAAACACTCCTTTAAAAAAAAAAATTACAATAAACCAGAGAACAGCAACTCCACAAAATCAAGGCGTGTTTAAAATCCATTTGTTGATAACAGAAGGGAGCTTGTTATCACTTAAAAGATGACAGAAAACATTTAACAACAATCCATTTTGTGTGTATGCACTCTCTCCGAAGCATCAAACTAATTAGCCATTCATTCATTTAATTATGCTTGTAAGCCATTGTGTGTGTACTGTGTTTTTAATTTAATTTTAATTTAACTGATTGAACAAAACACTGGAAATCATTCCTGGTACAGGATGTAGAATAAAACAGGATTAATGATCGTGAGCAGTTATCACAGATCAAAGCACAGTGAGAGAGGATGAGTCCTCTTCGTCGCTTCGAGATGAATAATTAGAGGTTTCTGCAGCAAGCTCTTTAGAGCATGAAAGCATCACATTCAGACAACAGAGCCCCCATTTAACAGTAACTGATAAGAATATGCTCTGATGATTGCAGTGCTCGTGCTTCAGTGTGATAACCCTTCTGTCGAGGAGATCATATTTTATTAAAAATGTTTAAGTTCTGTGAGAGGGAAAACGAAAGAGAACAAAAGTGTTTGGCGCAGAAAGGTAAACTTTTCAAACCGCTGAAGCGTTCGTTATTTTTGGACTCAGCAGACATTTTACTTTATTTATTCAACAGATATCACAGAGATCAAGAGAAACATGTTACACATAGAAGATATATATAGGGAAACACGGTCACAAAACAACCATAGACACACAAATAATATATAATCTATCTAACTATAAAGAAACATCATCAAAGACAGTGTAACCTGGAGAAAGTCTTGTTAAGATGGTATCAGGGTAAAAACAGGGAGGATGGAAAGAAAGAAAAGTAGGTCAATTAAAATGTACTCTGATGATGATGTTAAATGATAGAACTATTAAATTAAAGAACACTTTGACTCAATCAGGCTTCAGAATAAAGTGCATTACCAGCTCCACATACACAGACTAGTGGGACAACATCACAGCGATCCTGATGTGAACAGTACTACCAAGCCCTTACATCCAAACCAATGATAAATTCATTTTCTAAAGAAGGACAGCGGCCTGTGCATGTAACTGATCATCAATTATACAACAACATAAATGGCTGACTATGAGAGCTACACACGCCACAGCAAGACACAAGCAACACTGGTCACCATAAGTTAAAAAACACAGAGATCTATAGACAATATATTGAGTATATAAGTCACATCCATCTGTGAGTTTGTTGTTGTGCTCGCCTGTTTGGCCGCCATGCACGAGTCTGGTTCAACTTGTTCTGGTCCTTTCAAAGCAAAATATAACCAGTCCACTCACCGTCTCTGTCCTACTGCTCTCCTCATAGTTATCAAACATTTTGTGTATCAGCACCCAACACTCCCAGCTCTAACCGAGATTATTGTCTGAAACACCAGTGAGTGGCCTAACACGACTCAGTGTAGGTAGATGATTATTCATATATACATGCTAAGGGTCCTAATATTGACCCCTGTGGGACACTCTTATCAGTTTAATTGTATTGTCTCGTTTCGTTCATCTAAATTTACATTGTAGGCAATAATAATCAAATACAAAAAAGAAAATAACTATGTCTATGTTTATGTCTCAGCTTCCAGATTATCATCGCTTCGTTCCAAGCGAATGGTTGGAGGGCTTTTGGCTCCTCATGTCCCCTGGCAGGCCATGATCTTCCTCAGTGACAGTATTCTGGATGGAGGTTATGCAGGTGGTGCTCTCATCTCTGACCGCTGGATTTTGACGGCTGGCAGGAACCTTTTTGTCAGGAAGAGTCGAGAGGACATTAAAGGAAAAGGTCCCGTCATTCCTAAAGTGTACCTGGGAATCACACGACGGGAAGAAGCCGATGCCTCCACAGAGGTCGCTGTAGAAAAGGTGAGCTAGAAAAACTTTTGATGGAGGTTAAATAGAAATGTTTTTCTTCTTTGATCATTTTCTAGATTCCTGCAGCCAATTTAAAGTTGTAGGGGAAAAAATGATTTCCATAAATACCCATAATCAAGTATTAAATTGCAGGAAATAAATGTAAAATGTATTAAAGTCCTTCTTTCTCTAAGAGCAACTGCCTTGATTTCAGAATTCAGGGTCAACAACACTTAGTGGTAAAACAGTTTTCTCAAAGCATAATTGAATATGCAAACCTTCAAAGAACATGGCTGGAAATATTCTGTTTTCTTCTTCTAATTAATATTGTCTTTGTATCCATGTAAGCTTGGTGTGTATTCCTCCGTGCCACAGACACTGCTAATAAAAAAATACACAAATGAGCCAAACCATGCAACATTATGGGTGGCATGTTCTTTACCTTGTTACCATGAGGTAAAGTTTATGTTGAGTTGGTGCTATGTCCTTCTGGAAATACTCACCAGTACACCACATTTATTAAAGCGCAGATGAAAATGTCCCAGATAAATATACAATTTACTCCTGTTTGATTAGCTGTTTTAGGACATTACTGAGCCTTTGTTGACTCATCTAAAACAAGCGGCAACCTCCATGTCTGAGAAATTAAGCCAATGCAGAAGTGCTGTAATGTCTCGAGCGGCCACTTGAGGCTGAACATGTCAACCTTCACAGCAGAAATATACATGTTTACAGCCTGGTTAAGGCTTACAGTTGTTTATAGGTGCCGTTACAGGTGGCTTATTAGAGCACCCAGGCGTCATTCAGCCCATCTCAGGTCTGCTGATGATCCACGCCTTGAAAATGATTAACGATCAAACACTCAATCAAACTTAATCTCTCTTGTATTTTCCTCTCCTGCAGATTGTTCTCCATCCAAGATTCCAGAACCAATCTGACTGGGACAATGACCTGGCTCTGATCCAGCTGAAGAAGCCTGTGGTTATGAGCAATAAAGTGACACCCATCCCCCTGCCAGAGACAGGCCAGGACCTGGCAGACACCGTGGGAGGGTCAGGGGTTATCACCGGCTGGGGCTGGGGAGTCTTACTCACCCAAGCTACATCACTCAAATACCTCGTACTGCCTCTTGCCAATCACTCTGAGTGTAAGGCAGAATATGAAAGAATCGCACTCACACCAGCTGTAGATGACAACATGTTCTGCACCGGACAACCGATGCACGGGCAAAATGTTTGTTTTGGTGATGCAGGAGGCGCTCTAGCTGTCAAAGATGCTGAAACTGGGGACATTTACGCTGCAGGGATCCTTTCCTATGACAAGTCCTGTACCAGCTACAAGTACGGAGTCTATATGAAGATGTCCTCGTATTTGCCCTGGATCCACAGAGTCATGAGAGGAGATACAGAGCAATCGTCTGCTCTGCGCACTGATGCAATGTCTAAGATGTACTCATGGCAATCATAGAGCTTCAGGCTGTGTTCTTTTGATTTTGTAGAGAAACCATTGCAATGCATTGAATCTGTACATTTAATAAATGTTTGTAATGTCTGTGTTGTGTCACTTAGTCATTTATCAGAATCATCACAGACTGCCCTCAAAGAAGAACATCATTATGTTATTTCAGGAAATGGCTAAAACGATGTGTCTTTACACTATAGCAGTCATAAATTTTATGACTTTCCGCTTCTTATGTGTAAAATGACTCTATAAGAGACTGTTATCACGCTGTTATCCCCTTATTCAAACAATTACTACATCTTGCCTCTCTTTAGCTGCTGATATGCAGCTGTTTGAAACATCAATGAACACTTACAAACTACTTCTTTATGATAATACAACATTAAGTCCTTACACGTAAGACAGGTCAACAAAATGTTGGACACAGGAGGCCACAGTTTTCTTCCTGTTATCTGACTGTTGAGAATGGCTTCTTTCGGACGTGACTTCACCAAGTATTTTAATCTAAACCTTGTTTTTTCTCTGACTCTGATAAAGTATTTTTGTGTCTAAACTAACCAAATTATAGCCATAAATGTTTTTAGATACAAAAACACTTTTGAAAAGCACTGACAAGAGACGTTGTCATTGAGGCATCGGATAAGAGAAAGAGCGGACTTGTTTATTGAAAGTAAACAGCTGTGCCCACATGCGATGTTCCACTGTTGCACAGCTAACTTTGAAAAGAGAATATTTGAGAGCTTCAGAGGTTGAGGTGAGATTTCATCATGTGCAGCCATCAGTGTAAAAGCAAAAGTTGACGAATAAAAGAGGGATAAAAGTGAATGACACAACTCAGATTTCATGTTTTTTTTAGTGTTGCCCGCAGATTTTTTTTCCCCCCACCAACAGCAGCAGGACTTCAAAGATATTTTTGTCTGGCAGATGTGGCCACAAATCATGAACTGTCTCAACTGCAAATGCCAGAAACGTGGGATGGTGACAGCTGCCTGTCCAGTCAACACAATGTGAAAGGGAAAGAGAAGAGAGAAGGAGAAAGGTGGTGACGGCTGTGTGAGGACGTACAAGTTAGGTTGGAGGGGTCGGTAATATTAATTACTCAGTCATCTCAGATATGTAAGTTAAATAATTCTAACTATGAAGATTCAAAGACAGCATACAGACGAAAACAGCTGCTGACTCAAACCTCTTGATTTCATGCAGGACATCAGATTAATGTCTCTCCCTTCATGTACCTGCCATTATACAGCAACAGGTAGAAGGAAGAGGCCGTGAGGAGCAGGACATGACAGGAAAGGAGGAGGAAAGTGAAGTTGAAGCTGAAGGGTGTAGGGAGGTAGTGCCATGATAACAATGATGAATGATAAATTATTAGATTAATGACGATGCTAATGCAATAATCCTAACATTATCATAAAGTGAGATTTTCAGCTAAGTTACTCAATCAGTACAAATGTTTTTGTAGTCAGCAGTGAGTGACCCAGGTCCATATTGTATCATAATGTTATTAAAATGATAAGATTAGGCTAAGGGTTCCCTTGATAAAGATGTCTGAAAAGGCTGCTGGTTATATCTGTAGCTCTGCTGTGTCTAAAGGACAGAATAATAATGTATAACAATATATTAGGAGTCAACAGCAACAGGCAATAAAGTTGTCTATGTGTTTCATTTTTCACGTATGTGGCAACTGTTATGATATACATAGAAATACTCTAGCCTACTCCAGACCTTGCTCCACCTACTGTTTGTTCAAACTGTTCAGAAAGCGTGCACAATCAGGCACTTGGACACCATTGTGCATGTAGAGAGGTCAACCATAGTTCAAACTCTCCAGACAAACAAGCACACCCTTGATTTAATTGCTTTAAACACATGCACATGTCTATCAATCCTCTCTGAACATTAACATCAAACAAAAATGTCACCTTATGCAATAGTCATTATCAATATTTAGACACACATGAAATCTGTATGAACTGAATAGTTAGGTAATATCCAAAGAAATAAGATGAAACCGCTCTGTGGATTAATTGAAAAAATCACGTATTTGGTCATTACTTGTATGGTGATGTTTGAATTGTACATCATTATGCAAATCTTTATTTTTATAATCATGTTAATTCAATCCAATGAATTGTGATCATCAATTCATCTCTCCTTATGTTACTGATTAGTCAGTCCCATTGTTTAGGTAGCAGTGAAGGACAGAGTAACAGGGAGGAACAAGACAGTTTTTACCCTAACCATGCTCAAACCCTTTAGGTTAAAGCATCTAACTTTTGTACACATTTTCTGTCATTCATGGGTCAGTGCGTACATGAGTGTGTCTTGGTTTACAGTCGGCAGCAGAAAGAGAGATCTTGAGAAAAATCATCTTTTTAGCTGCATACAAATCTTTTAATGACGTTTTTGTCATGTTTTGTGTAAAACAAAAATGGATGAATGTTGGAGGGAGAGAGATGGGGTAGTTTTTAGCAGGTCTGCAGCAGGGTGCAGGAGGTTCTCTTCTACGGCTTCTAAAATATTAATATCCCTGTCAAGGACGATTACTCTCTACACAGTGTCTCACGGTGTACTCTCTCTGGCTCCATCACTCCTGCAGAGCACTGACTGAGGTCACAACGTAAACAGTCTCTTACTGCACTTGAAACCAGAGTTAACATGGATGATGAACATTATGTTAGCATGTTGTGTTAGTTGTAAGTGGACACAGATATATATTTTTTATGTAATATTTGAACCTTGATTGAGGTTCAATTACTCAGTGAGATAAAAATAAAAATAAAATAAAGTTCTCTTTGTGGTTAGCATGTTATCACAGGCCCAACTACTAAAACTTACCGGGTCATTAATGATAAACCTACGCCTAAGTGATTTATTTATTTTCTATTAAATCAGCTACATATATTACTTGACATATATATGTGTGTGTGTGTGTGTGTGTATATATATATATATATATATATATGTGTGTGTGTGTGTGTGTGTGTGCATGTATATACAGTAAATATACAAGCTTGGAAAGCTTCAGTTTCCCAGTTTCCCAGTTACACGTACACACACACACACACACACACGCACACACACACACACACATATATATATACCCTTAGCCTATACATATATATATATATATATTACTTATTTATATTTATATATACCAAAACTAAATGTAATACATCATTTCTGTGGACTGTTTAATTCAGGTGAGGATACAGCTGGCACATTTTCCTCCCACACTGTGACATCAGTCATCTACGGGTGAAGTTGGCCATGATGTTTAAAATACTGTTTCTCTCAGCGACCTGTCCATCTGGCAGTTTGTTTAGAATATTCATTATTCAAATTATGCAGTAAAAGTGCTGAGTTGCTAAACATTTTAACTTTTGAGGAACTTATGCATAGCATTTATTATATTTGTAAAACTACTGATACTATGATAATAATGAATATGTATCATTATATCCATTATGGATCAATATGCAAAGATAACACACAGGCCTCTGTTTGGAAGATTAAACTTGGTGCTCTCTGTTCATTCATCCCCACACGTACAGTTATTATTGATTCTGTCTCAGGTTAAACAGAAATTCTGCGTGCAGGCGAATGTCCTGCTGATAGTGGCCATCTGTAGATTCAGTCCTCAAACACAAGAATGGCTCTTTGAAGTAGAAATGATACAAATTAATGGTATTTTCTAAGCCAGCCCGCTGATGTAAGCATGCTGTGTACTCAGCTGCCAGATTATGTACTCTGTCCTTATGTGTTACTGGGAAACTGAAGCTTTCTAAGCTTCGTCGTCCACCTGTATATTTACTGTACTTACCATGCTTGCACACATGCACACACCAAGCTTTTCACAAGACAATAATACACAACACATATGGTAAGCTGTATCACCTGAAGAACCATTTCCACTGCCTGTCAAAACAGGATCTACTGTGTCTTTTATTAGTCCTAGATAAGCTCTATTCGTGCTTGCTTGCTTGGTTATGAATGATACTTCCCTTCAAATATTAAACAGATATCCTCGAGAAACAGACAGAAGAATCAAGTGTCAACACAGTCATACGCTCAAAATATTAGGATATGCTGTCTGTGCCACTATTGTGCTGATCTCTCTGCTCCTGATGCTTATTCACAACCCTGTATTTTTTTTTTCATCAGGATTATTAAAGAAAGTTGAACTCATGTTCTTTTCTCAGCAGATAGTTGTGAAGTTTGCTGTCAGAACAGTTAAGCTGTACAAATGTTTGTTTGATCGAATGGTAAACAAACCAAAAAAGATCATTAAACCAACATTTATGAAAGGCTTGCTTAGCAACAGGTGTCTCACCATACATACATAGCATATACTATTATATAACTGGATGTATGATCATTTATATTTAATAATGTTAAATTAAAGGACCACTGTGTAGCATTTTGTGGCATCTTACTGGCTGATTGCAACCTCCTTGCCTCACTCTCTCCTTCCTAGTGTGATGGGTGTTGGAAATGAACGTGAAAGGCCCACTCTTGAGCCAGTGTTTGTACTTTCTGGGCTACTGTAGAAACATGGTGGTTTAACATGATCAACCGTGTACCCATAACACATATAGCTCATATGAATGAAAACATAGTTATGCATATTATATTCTATTTCTGACATATTCTGTAAATAGAGTCCGCTAAATCTGACACACTGGACCTTAAAGTATCGCTAAGATGTCCCACTTTGTTGGGAATGTCATAGTTGGTTCCATCAATAAATGTTGTGATTGACTTATTTCTTGATATGAATTTATTTACAAATAACGTCACTCTCTCAGCGCTGATGCAGCTTGGTGATGTGCTGTACTGCTGTGGCAACTGAATGTCCTGTGTTTACCACAGAGGAACAGTCTGCTACCCTATAATGGAAAAGAGAAATAAAGGTCAAGAACATTATTCGTCTCTTGGTAACGAAAGAAGAAAAGGGAAGTTCTTTTTTGTCACTCTTTGACAGTGTGTCGGAAATTTTTTTTCATGCAAATTATTGAAGCTCAAGGTCTTGTCTTTCCTCTTGTGCTTCAGCTCACTGACGTTCAGTCATCTGTGCAGTCCTCTCGAAATGTAGAGCTGCATATTCTCTGCGATATTAATGCTTCTTAATCTATGTGTACGTATATTCAAGATGAACTGAACCAAACAGAGTCCTCTACCACTGTTAGGCGTCTTTTGAGCTTCCGACTGCAAATTTGTCACACATTTGTCAACAACCTGCGACGACTCTCTTCAGATCTCCTGGTCTCATTACCAGTCTCTTGTCAGAGAGAGACCACAGTTCACCTTTCAGAACCATTTAATGGCTTATGTATGCAGACAGAACAAGAAAACCTTCATAAATGCCTTCACCTTGCCAGAGAGATGTGCGCTGGTTATTACAGGAACTATCTCCTCTACAAAAACATCCTAGAAAAACACTGACATGGTATTCTTATACAAAGGATCAATAAATAAATGAATAAAATGATAATAAAAACAGGTGTAATAATAAAGTTGTAGTTTCATTAAGTGCCAGGAACTTTTTCAACAATCTCTCAAATTTGACCAGATAAAAAGTATCTAGAATTCCTAAATACAGTTTAATTTAAGATAGACTTTAATGGTCCCACACTGGTGAAATTCACTTGTTACAGCAGCTCACATTAAATACTTATACTTATACTATATACTTATACATAGACTTATACTTTAAATAGAAAAAATAAAATAAAATAAAAAGTTATATACACTCTATATAGCTTTCATAAGCAGAACATATCCATATGCTCATATATATATACTTTTTACATACATATATTTCATACACACCTATAAGAAGCTTGTGTGAACCTGCCTTACAAATGAAATGATGCTACTCCTTAGTTTAGAGGTTCTTCTCTGTTATTTGTTTCTGAATGAAGCTATACAAATAACATGAGGATGGGTGTATCCTGCAAACATCAGTATATAATGTCATGTCTAATGTGATGTCATGGATGGCTGTAATAGTGAGAGGTTTACAGTGCACACATCCCTCTCCAACAGTATCTTTTCCTGTGCTGTCATGTTACTGCACTGCAACAACATAGAAAAGGTCAGCGCGCTTTCAACGGCAGCTCTGCAGACATGCACCTCTGCTCTTTCTTCAACAACAATGACAAGAAGACTGATGCAGCTTTTACAGAGCTGCTTCTTGTCACATGAATTCAAAGATTTATCAGACACGGGACCCTTCCACTGAATAAAAATCTAAGATTCAAGGTTAACATATTGAAAGGGTGATTGTGCGTTTTACAAATAAGAAAATGCAGCTAGAGCACAGTCTCTGCGGATATAGACACACACACTTCTAGTGTGTAGGGATGGGCATTTCTAAGGTTTAACAGTATTCTTACTGATATTACTCATTAGTACTTTAAGAAAAAAATAAAGAAATGTTCTGATTATTGATTAATGTACTGATTCTTATTGGGCAGCTAGAGATAGAGCATTTCTCCAGCTGCATGTGATTCAGCTTCAGCTAGATGTTTGGAAAGATCGCTCATGTTTCCACCCTTGCATGCAAAAGACTTATCACACTTGTGGCAACAAGCATTCTTAACCTCATGGAAGAGAAGCAACAGCAGAACCATCATGCACTATTCTATATACTACTACCGTATAACAATAAGAAAACATTGTAATGTGTTTTATTTTTAGGAAAATTCACTTTGCCTTCAACAACACTCCCTCCAGAGCCACAGAACAGGATGAGTAGTCCCTATGATGAGTAGACTGACCTTTATGTGTAAATTTGGTCCATTTTCAAGAGCCATGTGAGGCTACATAAAGGCTGATGCATCCAGACAGGTCAAGAAACCTTGAAAAAATTTGAGATGGCTTAAGAGCTCATGCCCTGAGCTGCGTGCTGGTTAAATGAGGCCACCTGGTGGCCAGAAGAGTCCCATCATTTCTTTATACATTATCAATCCATCGGGTACTTTCTCATGCATGCCATCAATGATAAACAACTCTATAATAAACTGAAGCTGAACACTATAAATGGTAAATATGTATCAGGTTTAAATGTTGTTAATGGTTGAGCTGATTTCCAAACACTGTAAAAGTCTATTGAAAAGATCTCTGTGAAGAAGTTGTAAAGAGCCTAGTTTACTGGTAGTTTTCCCAGTAAAGGAGGACATGTTAGGTTGGTTAATATGAAGATTTTATGCAGAAAGAATGACATGCAACATGACTTCACTCTGACTCCCATTAGCAATGTTGCATCTATCAGAGTGGCAGTGCTTTTATCGTCATTAGTTCAAGATGTTTCACCTGAGCAGAGGTTTAATTAAAATTATATTTAATTTTATTTGGTGCTATGCTGACTAGTTATCAGATGAATTAGTTCATTCCCACTCTGCACCTGACAAGCCTGTTCTTGCACTCAGGTAAAGAGGATGTCGAAGAAGGAAGCTAAAAAGAGAGCGTGACCGAGCAAGAAGTCCCTAGACAAGAGCAAAACTGAGACTGACTTTTAGTTGTCGGTGAGCTTACTGAAATAAAAGACTGAAAGACAGACGCCAAGCTGGGCTTCTTTCTGTTGGACTGTCTTGTGCTGCTGCACTTGATTTATGTTTGATGGTAAGTTGTTGACTCATTAGTTTTTGATCATAGCAGATACACGTATTTAACTGTCCATATTTACCACATTTTTACGGGACCCTAAAGCTGAGGATGCTAAATTACAAATACCAATTTCTAGGTAAAAAAAAATTAAATCCCAAATTTGAAGATGAATCTGTGATTTTGTTTGAACCCTTGAGATCCGAGTCAATCAACACTGACACAAACTTTACCCTTCAACCTCCTTCCCCTCAGCAGAGTCTGAAGCCGGATATATAGAGAGGTGTGAAAAGGCTTCTCACATGGCTGAAATGTGTGAGTGTGTGTACAAACATAAGCTCAAATGTTACTATAACGTGTGTGTGTGTGTGCGTGTGTGGGTGACCATGCGTGCAGCTGATACTACAGAGCATCGGAGCACTTGTCAACTTGATTATTCAGTACACGTTTAACAAAAATCAAACAGATCTGTGTCTGAAGGTGAAAGAAGAGAGAAACTGGAAACTAGCAAAGACAATTCCACAAATTGATTTAATGATTCTGTAAAATGGATTTATTTATTTCACTGACTTTGTGCACAGCTGAATCTTCTGGCCCACCTCAAATCTAATTTACAGGCAGAGGAATGAATCATGAAACAGGTTTTTCAGAACATGTTTTGATAATCACATCTTCAAGGTTGCATGAGCTTGACTTGGAATGTCCTTTCTTTCAAATGAGACTATTCAAATGTACACAGACTAGTACGTCAATTCACAAACACATGAGCAAATACGCAAGCTGTCACACAAATCCTTGCAGACAGACACACAACAAGAAAATCCAAAATAAACTCAATGGCTGTACCGCGAGTGTTAGCAGCACACTTTTATTGTACTGGAAGCAAACAAACACAAACACAGGCAGAGGTGCTGCTTAAAGTAAGATTATTTGAAAGATCCGCACACAGCTGAATCACTGCCACACTGCGTCAGAAGAAAAAGTTTGGATGTACGTCATGCATCCTTACACAAATAGTTTTTACAGTCCATCGTCCACAATCTTACATTTTAGGTGTGGACAAAACAACTTTAATTAACTATTTAACTTAAACAATTTGAAAATTCAACAGCAATATCACTTTCTATAAATGATATCTCTGTTGTACTGGATAAACTACTAAACTCACTTTGTCAACTATTTGCATATGGATTTATTTTTTATGGGGATCCTGGCGGAATAAATTTCAAAGGCAAACAAATTAAACCAAATGTTTCTGCATGGTTAGACATCACAAAAGGCAAATGAGAAAATTATTCAGTCATTTGAGTGACCTGATCTGGACGTACATCAACAAGTTAAGATTTCTCCAGTGGTTAAAAGAGTATCATTATGGCAAGAAAACAGCTTTCTATGTCAAAACAGCAGATAAAGTCTATTATTTTCAAATGACCATCTTGTATCATTGTTGAATATATGAATATTCTTGTACCACTTAGTTAAATTCAAAAGCCAAATAAAAAGACACAATGGAAACATTTCCTCCACTTTGTTTCTGTTACTCGATGGTGTTAAATGTAAAGGACACTTTTCAACTAGACAATGATTCATTTTTATTCCTGCATTCTATTTGTCGTGTAGCTGTACCCAGAGCAGCACAAAGTTCCCTTCATCTTCAAAATTCTTATTTTAGACTCCTACAGACCTCATCTCTGCTTTTGTTATAACTTTGGTTATAGAAGCCCACTCCGTGAGCCTTTTTGCAAATATTATCTTTTTTGTCGAGGGTTGGATGAAAAACAAACCCTCTCCTTGTAGTTTCATATTTACTGTACAAACTCATCTAACGCTCAGCAAGAAAGCACATTATTGTTTTTCCCAAAATGACAATCTTCAATTGCAACATACGCTAACATCGGTTTGAAGGATCTTAAGGAACAAAGGATTTCCATCAATCCTCAGAAGTCATTTAAAATACAGATTTAATTAAAACCACAGTGTAAAATTATCGCAGTTCCAGAAGCATAAATGTGACGGTGCAGACAGGACCGATACACTGGGGCCCGTAGGGAGAACAGAGAACGGAGAACAAATCCTAGAGAGAGATATACCTGTGCTCAAAGAAAAAACATTTTCTATATCATCCCTGATAAAGGTAAATACATCTCTGTTGAGCATTCCATAACACAGTGATATGCTTATTCTACATAAACTATAAAAACTATTCAATTAAATGAACCATTTCTCATCTTCTTTGGGTTTTTTTTCTTTTATACAGATATGCAGCAGTGACTGCTTAAGCAATATTACATGAGAGGGCAGGGGCGCCGTATAGGGGGGAAAAGTTAGGACAATTCCAAGGGCCCACGACTGACAGGGGCCCCAAAAAATAGGTAAACACCAATATAAAATTATTAAACCATCATCGAGTATATATATTTCAAATATAATAATGAAATTAATTATCTCTTTGTTTTTACGTGTTTTGGGTCGTAAAAGTTAAATAAAAATGGCCTTTAGCACATTTTTATGGTGGCTTTTAATCTTGCATCAGATAGTGAACTGCACTGCATACTGTATGCAGACTTGCATGCATGTACAAATCACCAGCAGTAAATATTGTGCTAGTACTAGTATTGAGCTACAAGACGCAAAACAGTTGCAGGCCTTTGATTAGAGTTCTGTAAAGCTTTTGATGGGATAGTTAGGTCCTAGAGATGTGGGGACAACAGCTGCGCAGAGGGGCCTAATTTGATTTTTTTGTCATGGGGCCCAAAATTCCTGGTGGCGCCCCTGCGAGAGGGTGTGCTTTAACGTCATTTTTGGCACGACAGTGATGTGGGTCTCGGTCTGTTAGCGGTGCTAGTATCAGCAACTCAGAAGATTATCCAACCATTTCCACGAACTTCACAGTATTGAACAAAGATCAATGTAATCATTTACAAAAATTAGCAACAGGTTTTTATCTAATGAAATATACCTCTTCAGTCCATATTAGTCGACCTTTAGTCTTCAAAAAGAGAGAGTTCACGTGCTGCATATGTATTTGTTTACATCTTTTTCAGGATGTGACATCGTGGAGATGGCGTGTGAGTCAGGTGTGTTGTCATGCTGATTTGAGCTCATTCTAATCCAATCCAATCAGATTGCTCGGTCGGTCCTACTAGTTGTTTAATGGGAAACATGTATGATGATGCTGTCCAACACAATATATGCGGTAGCTAGACCCTTCATAATAGTTCATAACTACATTACACACTGCTGAGTCCTGAGGGCTTCAACCATTCATTTCAATACAATTGTCATATATAATCA
This sequence comes from Larimichthys crocea, assembly GCF_000972845.2. NCBI lineage: Eukaryota > Metazoa > Chordata > Actinopteri > Sciaenidae > Larimichthys > Larimichthys crocea. The sequence goes on along the minus strand of NC_040018.1, from coordinate 10,714,340 downwards.
AACAGCTACAATCACAGCTACTGAATACAATCATAAAAAGATGCAAGCATAGAAATGCCAGACAAATTGAAAAAAGTTATTAGAATAACAATCATGGAGGATGATGAACTCCAGCTACACCCATGTACACATATAGACACACATAGATAGGAGGGAGTTTAACCAGTTTGACCTCTGAATAATAGAAATATCTCAAACAAACTGAAACACCTGGATTCTACATTATTGTGGGATATGAGTTATCATATAATCACGTATGCCTCCCGTCAATCAGATGTCAACTATGAGCCTTCTGCCACTTATCTGAGTTCATCCTGGAGGGGGTAGGAGGGAACAACACCTTCCTTTGGGTGTGTGAAGTGACAGGACACACAAGGACGGCTCAGCCCCCTATATGAGGAGCTTTATATTAAGACCTTTGACCTGTCCTTTCCCCTCTGCTTATTGTTGTGCTGCTTACATAACTGCCAGTTTCCTTGCTTTGCTTGTAATGCGCATTAGCAACCCTAAGGACCACTTGTTTTGCATCACAAACCAAATCATTTGCATCAGTCGTGCTCAGTCGTAAGAGGATTAAGCGGATCCATTTTTATTCGTACATTTATTGCATTAAAATGTTGAATACATGATGATACATGAAGTGTGACCTCACGCACAGATACATTATTAAAATCAAGACAGCAATACACATCAAGACTGCATTAGAGGGCTAATATTAAACGATAACTAATATTTATGATTTTTAGCTTTGTTCACAGGTCTGTGTTCTCATGTGGGGTTTGTTCATTAGCTGAGTTTCTCCCCTTCATCTTGCACCTCCCACACAAACTCTAAAGGGCAGTTCTGCATCTTGGACTTGAAGATGTTTTGGAAATGTTGATTCTGCTCCTCTGTGAACATGTTTTTCCAATCTCCAATCATGCCTGAAAAGTAAGAAAGGCAAAGAAATTGATAAACAAACCTTTTAAAAGAATAGTTTCAAATTTTTACAATCTGCCTATTCATCTCTGGATGACAAGATTGGTACCACTCTCACGTATCAGAGACTAAAATAATAGATAAATACTGTAAAAATTCTGTCTAATGACAAAATCTGTGTAAGAACATCTCAAAGCTAAAACTCACTAACATGTCATATCTCAGTTCATCTTTACAGGGAGTATCCAGAATTTCACGAGAAAAAAAAGTAGAAAAGAAAATGTGTCAGTATGAAAGAATGAAATATTTTGAATCTCTTTTAATTCTCTTGTGGAAGTCCTGGGACTGATTGAACTAACAGAACGGAGCGCCACCTTTTCTCATGAAGGAGCTTTTGCTATGGTCTATTATCTCTGGAGGAATCGTGGTGTGGTTGACCATCTTGTTGTCTTTCATGCTGCTGAAGCTGGAGTGTTTTACACAGTTGTTGATCTCGTCCTCCACCAAAGGATTTTGTAGGAAAGAGCTTATTCTCTTTATGGTGCCACGTATGTCCTGACAGTAAGGATAAGACAAGTTGTTTTAAAAAATCATTAAAGAGTAAGCACTGAGGAAGTACAGTGCAACGCTGAAATGACTGTTGTATTTTATGAACATTTAGTGTGATGTGAATTATTCATCCATTCTCCTTTACCAGCCACATTTCCTCATAGGTGATGTGAAGCAGATTGTTCATAGTTGCTGTCTGACTGCTCCAGTCCTTAACATGGTCAAACCAGGAACCAAAGCACACTGAAACAAAACACTGTTTGTTTGATCAAATTATACTTTAGGCTGCAGATCTGAAGTCAGTTTTTCCTTGCCAAGTCATACATCTTTTGTTCTGTGTGAACTCACATGTACCCTCCAGGAACTGATTTAAAAACTCTGGAAATGTGCCGGGTCCAGGCAAGAAGTTGGCCATTTTGTGGTAGTGGTAAAAGGACACGGCCACATCTTTAGGGTTTCTGCTCACGTAGATGACCTGTGAGGGGACACAGAGCAGCACAGACACAATGTCTGTACTGTACTATTGAAATTTGGGAATTAAAAATTCTGATAATGATATATCAGCCGATTAAAAAAAAAAAAAAACATAATATTAACAAATTTGCATACAGAGCTTGACATTTCACAATTAATAAAACAAACTCATCAGCACTTACTGTGTCTAAAATGACCTTGAAACAGGTCTGGTATTTCTGTACTGCAATTTCCTATCAACCAACATACAGTGATGCATATCTGCAACAAACTAGCCAATTTATTGGTCTGTCTCTACTGGACCTTGGCTTTGGAACCATGGAGGGCAGGAGCAAGCAGGTGATGATGCAGGTGTGTGGTGACGACTCGAGGTATGATGGATGATGCCTCCAATACTGCAGCAGCATAATATTGCTCTAGCCAGGGAGCACGAGTCCAGTTTGGGACGGTTTGGATCAAGTGTGGGTCCCCCCTGTTGGTTATAAGGCCCACAATTTCCTGCATCCATGTGGTGCCTGTTGAGAGAAATAAGAGAAGCATCTGTGAAACTGATTTTTTTTTAATCCATTCATGAAAAAAGCAACAAAAAAAGTATAAAAGTATAGACTGCACTTAAGAACAGATTACGCTTTAAAACACTGCAGATGACATGTATCTGAGTCAGTTTTCCTCTCTTCTTACCTGACTTTGGATAGGAGACAATGAGGATATCCGTGTCCTGAAATGGAAACTTTAAAGCAAATTGCATGGAATCCTTATTATGCAGGTGTCCAGGAAAAGAAATTCCATGAAACTTTTCTATGACATCTAACCTGGCCATATCTGATCCGTATTTTTCTGATGTCTTTCTTCTCCCTCGACAGTCTCTGTAAGACAGCAAGCGCTGAACACGCAGGCCTTATGTAGTAGTGATGTGTCGGTCGTGAACGATGGGAGGCGTTCTTTTTTTTTCTTTTTTTTTAACTTTTCTCTTTAGGAAAAGTACCTGCAGGGGCGGGAGTAGCAGCGCTGAGAAGTGACAAGAGGAGGGAGACACGCTGAAGGAGAGAGAGGAGGGAAGACGAGACAGGAGTGTGGTGCAAAAATATATTATTTTTTACACTATACCAAAAACATTTTGGTTTTATTTGTCCAGATGTCAGTGGTGGGCATTAACAAAGCACATTTACTTGAGTGCTGTTATTTAATTTCTCTTTTTTTTCATACTTTGTGTGTGTGTGTGTGTGTTTATATAAATATAAAAAAATAAAATGTCAATAGCTGTCCTTTTTTTTTAGATTTCTATGCTTAGGTTTCTATAGGCGTTTCTATCTGCTTTGTGTAGCAGAGTGGTTCTTCAAGCAAGTTAGTGCATTCATTGGGCGGTTTCAGGGAGTTACAAGGGATTTTACAAAAGTAAATGCAGTTGGCTAGAGCAAATCATTGAAATTCAAGTGATTATATGTGTTCAAATACAAATCACAAGTAAAAACAGCGCGTAAATTTGGCTGAATTATAAAAGGTAAAATGAAGAGCCACTAGCCACAAATGATCCGGCTCACTAAAAAGAGCCCATCACTATTATGTAGAGCTGTGACAGAGGTGTGTAACTACACCTCTGTCACAGCTGATCACCTGTCACAGCTGATCACCTCTGGCAGCTGATCACCTCTGTCACAGCTGATCACCTCTGTCAGCTGATCACCTATGTGACAGCTGATCACCTCTGTCAGCTGATCACCTATGTCACAGCTGATCACCTCTGTCAGCTGATCACCTCTGTCACAGCTGATCACCTGCCACAGGGAGCACAGGTGTAAAAGTCAACAGTCTTCCCAACATGTTCTGCTTTGTTAGAATTGATACGTCAATTGTTTACAAGTTCTGTTTTACATGTAAAGCTTGTGATTGTGCAGCGTTTCTTTTCAGAAAATGGATGGACTATAAGAGCACATAACACACAGTCCATGAATATGAATGTTTAAAACTCCCCATTCTTTTTAGACTGATAAGCCACATGATTAATGACATTAGTTACAAAATACATTTTGCATTCTGACAGAACAAAAAACATTCCATCACAAAATTAACAGTGAATAATTATATCTAACTTGTTGACCCGGTGAAGTGGGAGTCATTTATTGGATGTTTATAGACTATTTGGAAAACAGCCTAGAAGATACGCTGATGATAGCAATAAATCAGTGCTTTCACCTCACAGAAGGGTTTTCTATCTGTTGAGTTACAGTCAGGATCATTAGTCAGATTTTTAACATTACTTATCATCATTATGTTTTCATTATTTAATTATTATCGAATGAACCCACCATTAACCATGATAGAAACTGACCAAATATTGTAAAAAGACTACTCACTCAATTTCATAATATCCTGCACAGTAACAGAGAGAAATAGAGCTAAAACCATTACTACATCAATCCAAACAATTATTTGAGAAAACAATCTGCAGATGAATCTATAATAATGATATCATATCATAGATATTGGTTTGGCGGTTCGATCCCCGGCTCCTCCAGTCTGCATGTCGAAGTGTCCTTGGGTAACCATACTGGGATACTGAACCCCAAATTGCTCCCGAAGGCTGCACCATCAGTGTGTGAATGCATATTATTGGTCAGCTCCCAGAACTGATGAGCAGTTGGCACCTTGCATGGCAGCCACTGCCATCAGTGTGTGAATGTGTGAAGGAGATATGTACTAGGGTAAAAGTGCTTTGAGTGCTCAGAAGACTAGAAAGGTGCTAAATAGTCCATTTACCATTTATCATATCATGCTTTGTGTATCTGATTAATACAAAGTTTCAACATGAAGCTAACAATGATGAACAATCTGTTATGTTCTGTTATGTACAATGTTCTTTACAGTAATGATGGTTAAAGGAAACAGGAATGACACGTGTAAAGCTGAGATATTCTTGTCCAAAGAACATATAATGGACATCACAGATGGTGCACTATTCATTACCTTATCGTATGGTTAACAGCTGTGAAGATTATAGGGGTGTTAAAGCTACTCTGCTGCTTTTATGACTGCTGTAATGAAAAACAGACTCGAGATAGAGGAGGAGTGAAAGACAGATTTGGTGTTCAAAAGGATGATCAAACAGTAACAGACAGAAGACGCCAGTGGTAATCTGAATGAATCAGTTTGGCAAACCAGTTGGAAGAATCGGATAATTCAGAGGTTTGAGGGAGGTCAAGACGTGTAATCTTGCGTTTGGACGAACACAGACGAAGGGATAGGGAGACCTGGAGATTAACGGTGTGTAAAAGTTTAAGAAATGCTGTCTAAGATTATCTCAACTGTATATTGGGTACTGTGGGTCAGTTCTTGTGCTGTCAATGCGGCTGAGGATCCACACATGACCAGAGCTCTGATGCTGATGTCTGAGACCCCGCTCATCGATGGGTAAGTGGAATAATCTTCCATTAAGTAAAATGTGCTTTGCATGATGGTGTGCTGTTTGCCATATGTGTGCCAACCACAGTAAACACGACATATTTTGTAATAAAACCTCCCTTCTGGAGGCAATTGCTCACACTAATCCAGCAAAAAAAGAAGTTTCCCTCTCTGATGTATAATCATATCACCGGGGAACATAATTTTTGTTGACTAATTTTTGGGTGCGGAATCCGAAACTGATCTTAGTTTTTCTCTATCACGTCAAGTTTTTGAACTAACTGATCTTAGTTTTTCTCTATCACGTCAAGTTTTTGAACTATAGGATACCTGTTTTCTTAAAAAATATGAAAAATACTGTACTTAACAGATATGTGCTTGTTTGTTTAATCCTCGTGAATTTCAAAATCTGCATCATTGCTGTCACTGCGTTCTTCAGCATCACTCAGATCTTCTAGAGGAGGATAGTTGTTTGAAAACTGGCACTGGAATTTCAGCTGAATGAGGCATTGGTCTTACAGCTGACGGTAGATTAGGATATTTTATTTTACTTTGTTTTATTTTTCTTGTTAAATCCTGATGTTTTCACTAAACAAAAGTAACAGTCAATGCAATGATCTCTCTGCTCTCGCCATGGGGATACCAAACGCCAACTTTTTACGTGTTCCTTTGGTCCACATCTGTAAACTCTTGACACTGCTTGCACACTTTGTGAGGGGCCCATGGCTTGTCTTGATCACAGAGTTTTACTTTAAAATATGCAAAATATGCTCGTTTGACAAATGCACTGATGTTTGCTTTCCTCTGACTTGGAATGGTGAAACTACCACAAATATAGCAAAAGGAGTCAGGGTTGTTTAGGCATTTACGACGAGAAGTAGCAGGAGCAGATATGATCTGGAACAAAGGAAATATATACCTATGGAAATAAAACACTAAGATGGAATAGTTACAAGCTTTGAAAACTACAAAACCAGCATCAAACGAAATAGAACTTACAACGGTATGCCCATGGTTACAAGGTTAAGAGAAAAGCCAGCACAAATCCTCTTCATTCCTACTATGCTGGCAAACAAATAGCTGTAGATGAGTCCAATCGTAATCAGCTGGCAAGTCTTACTACAGCTAATCAGTGGAATTTTGCTTATCTGGAGGGTAAGCTGTGGAAACAAACTTGACGTGCTAGAAACATTTTGGAATCAGCAACCAATTTTAGTTTTAATCAGCATGCAAATCTAACTCAACAGAATTTTTGTTTTCAAACTGTTCCCTGGTGTAATTTATGATAAAAGAGGTGAATGTGTGACCTTTTACTGTCTGATTTTTCAGCCATAATGATCTGCCTTGGCAACTCCGCAAGCAATTCAACAACGAGCTCAACAAAGTGGATCTTAACACGCTCAATACAACACATACCAACATCCCTAAGATCAAGAAGGGTCGGCTGGGAGCTCAGGTACGTTCAGTACAGAACATACAGAACAACCCACATCCTATCTTTAAAACACATGCCAGTAATTGAGACACTGCACATGTATTCATCAGATTCAGAACTTTTATTTTGCTATTGAATCATGAACATATCCAGTCCAAGCGTCCAAATTGCTCCTGATGGCTGTGCTGTCGGTGTTTGTGGATAAGCTTATTGTTGTCTTATCATTGGATAGGAGGTGCTGTATTGTTCTAGATGAGCAGATGGCTCCTTGCATCGCAGTCATTTATCAGTGCATGGATGTGTGTGTGAATGGCTGAATGTGACAAGATATGTAAAAGTGCCTTGAGGGGTCGGTAGATGACAAAATTGTTGTGTAAATGGAAGTCCATCCATTTACAATAGAAGAGTTACTCATTGCCAGGGCTGTTAAAGTTCCTGCTTACCTCTGTAAAATATTATTTTAAGAGCTGGCAAGACCTTGACAAAACCTCTTTTATTATACAAGCTGGAGTGAAGAAAACCCTTATTTGGAAAGTTGCCATGCTATCACCTTTTAATTGTATTTCCCAGTATCATTTTATGCCTTTAGTGTGATTGTCCACTATTCACTTTGTTTATTACCATTTTTATGCAGCCATAAAACCTGTGTGTCACACTGCAAAGCATCTATTCTAATAACCCGGGATACACGGCGTCTGTTCCTCTTTTAGTTCTGGTCGGCTTACGTTCCCTGTGACACTCAGTACAAAGATGCTGTCCGACAAACACTGGAGCAGATAGATGTGGTTCACAGGATGTGCCAAAAATACCCAAACGACTTCATGTTTGCCACCACTAGCCAAGGTGAGACTGCGCTTTTAATCTTAGACATTTAGGTGCATCTTCTACTGTCTCTGTACCTGCCTCTGTTTGTACCTGCCTGAATCACCCATCATCTCTCATGTCTGCACTGCACAGACATTATGGACGCCTTCGCGATGAATAAGACAGCCAGTCTGATTGGTGTGGAAGGGGGTCACTCCATCGACAGCAGTCTGGGTACCCTGCGCACCATGTACCACCTGGGGGTCCGCTACCTTACACTCACACACTCCTGCAACACACCATGGTAAGAGCCAGCAGCACAGCAGGATTTCATCTGCTGATTTTTATTTGATTGATGACTGAAAATAATTAGAAATGCCCATCGCAAGGGGCGGTCGGTAGCGTAGTGGGTTAAGCGGCCGCCCCGTGTGTGGAGGCTACAGTCCTCGCTGCAGCTGGCCCCGGTTCGAATCCCGCATCGGACGGCCATTTACTGCGTGTCACTCCCCCTCTCTCTGCTTCCTGTCTACCTTCAGCTGTCCTATCATTAAAGGCATAAAAAGCCCCCAAAAATAATCTTAAAAAAAAGAAAAAGAAATGCCCATCGCAATTACAAAGGGACACTGTTAAATTGCTTGTTTTGTCCAACCAATAGTCAGACCTTAAAACAATTCAGTCTTCCTGTTACGTAAGACAAGGAAATGCTACATTGCAAGTGAATGTTTTGTGTTTTTCTGTGAAAAAAGACTTTATCAGTGATAAATCAGTCATCAAAACAGTTTTCATTTTCTGTCGACTGACTAATCAATGAAATCGACTATTATTTCAGCAATAAATGTATATACTGTTGGGTAGTTTAATCTATAATAGAGCAGTGGATTTAACATTAGCCAACAGCAGCTACAGATCACAGCAGTTTACTTTACTGTCAATTAGAAAACTTTGTAAATTACAGAAAGTTGAAGTGCAATAGACAGAGGACATCAGAGGGAAAACAGAAAGCATTTTCTCCATAAAATATGATCCAGTTTCACCAAGATTTGTGACATAGTTGGTGGCGACTTAGTGCTGTAAAGTTATACACTTTTCAAAGTTACATAGTGCAGGAACAGGCGTACAGAGCGCAGACTGATTACAAGTCAATATAGCATCAATATGATTTTAAATCTGTTTTATGGTAGAAAAGTTACACAATGTTGCTCTACGTAAATATATTTTATATAACATTCCACCACTGCCGTTTGCAGTGTGCACACAGACACATGCACATACATGCATCTACGTCACAACAATAATAATAAACAATAAGGTGAAGAGTACAAAAAAATCATTTGACATAAACACTTATATTCACTCTGTCATTAAATTGGCAAACTTTCTCGTTCTTGTGAAAATGTCCAATTAGTGACATTTTACTTGAGTATGTTGTGGAATTGTTGACGATGCTTACAAAAGAAGCTAAAACTCTGACTAAACTCTGACTTGTGGATTCAGAGTTTATTTGCAAAGAAAGTGTTCACACTTGCAAACATTGTGTGTTAAATAGTGTTATGAACGCTTGTACAGTCTTCAAGCCTTTACCCTGCACAGATGAATTCCCAGTGGTACACTGTATCATCCTGTTTTCTACAGTTCATGGGACCTCTTAATTGTTTTCAGCCTGTTGGCAGACCTAACGATCCACTATATATTTATATGATTAATAACTTCCAAATAAGTACAACACACACACACACACACACACACACACACACAGTGTATGTGTATGTGTATGTGTATGTCTGTTTCATCACAAACTTTCAGGGACATGCTTCTGCATTTCTTCTTTTAAAATGTTTTCATGTTCATCTTCTTGAGTCATTTGAAACATTATGGGCTTTGTAAAAGTTGAATTTATGGCAGAGTTGTTGTATTGAATCACATTGGATTGTATGAGTGTACCTAATGTTAAGGCTGCTTAGTGTATTTTGGAGTATGACTGGTGCTGGTTTGCCTTCTCCTTGAACCTGCAGCATAGAATCAGCCCTGGGAATTATTACTTGTAAATGATACTGCCCTTGAAGTTGACGGCTAATGTATGATACAATGGCTTTTTGCCTGAGCTTTCAGAATGGCTCAGTGGTATCTGTGTGCTGTTTTATCATCAGACGTCATGGTCAGTTTACGTTGTGCTGTGGGGAATACGGGGGATTCCTACAGGCCTCAGTATCAGATTCTCTGGAAGAACCAGTTTGCAACTGAAATGTTTAACCTGATCTCTGACTTATACAGCTGCTGTGAGGACTTTATTTTAGGCTTTTGATTTACTGTAACTGTAGGTGGGAGAGAGGAAACCGTTGTAAACTTTATCTTTATAGGGAATGAAAAAAATGTCTCTGACAACTGCATATTCACCTGCCTATTGTTTACTGCTTTAGTCTGTCTGTCTGCAGAACATCTACTTATATTTGTAAGAATTTCACATTACAAACTACATCCTTTGAATCACCATATTTAATTAGGAATGAAGTCTTAAAAAGCACTCAAATGTAGTCTACAGTCTAAAATTGTGATCCCTTGTTATGAAATCCACTGCTCAGTTTTTTTTATTTTTTATAACTGTGTTCTTTTCTTCTTGCCAGGGCCGATAATTGGCGCGTTGACACTGGATCAGAGCCATCTCAACATGATGGCCTGTCTCCATTTGGCAAGGTCAGTGTACTTGCGGGAATCCGCATATTTCAACATCTAACTCTAATGTGTTACATATTAGTGTTTTAAAATTGGTTTACTCCCATTGTATTTCTTTCAACAGTTTATTATTGACCAAACATACTGCGTGTGTACTCTACAGTTCAAATGATGCCTTTTTCTAGTACAAATGTGTCTTTGCGATCGAAGTAATGACATAAAATGATATAAGAAATACCCATATTTAAATACAGTTGACAAAGTAATGTTTCCTTTTTTATACTGTGTTCATAGAATACCTACACTATATTGCCAAAAGTATTCGCTCACCTGCCTTGACTCACAAATGAAGTGACATTACATTCTTAATCCATAGGGTTTAATATGACGTCAGTCCACCCTTTGCAGCTATAACAGCTGCAACTTGTCTGAGAAGGGTGTCCACAAGGTTTAGGAGTGTGTTTATGGGAATTTATGACCATTCTTCCAGAAGCGCATTTGTGAAATTCCCATCCTACCCTTTGCAGCTGTTATGAATGTTAAGAATAGGATATCACTTAAGTTCATATGCGAGCTATATATATATAACAATCATAGTGCTTGCCTACAACAGCAACTAATTGTGGAAATGAACCGTCTGGGGATGCTGATCGACCTGGCTCATGTGACTGAAAAAGTGATGAACCAGGTGCTGGACATGTCTAAAGCTCCGGTCATCTTCAGCCACTCATCTGCCTACAGTATCTGTAAACACAAGAGGAATGTCCCAGATGATGTTCTCAGGAGAGTGGTGAGATATGATATTAATATCCTTTACTGAGGTTCCTACACCTTGATGCAAAAAAATGCAAATAATTTTGTATTATTAGCAAAATATACCTAAAAAATCAAAATAGCCACTCAGATGTAGAGATTATATTGATGATACTGATGCATTAATTAAGTCTAGTAAGCTAGACTAGTGTACATACAGTCAGGTAGTTTAGTGCAGTGGTTCCCAAAGGTTAATAATATAAATGTGACAAGTCATGTGATGATTATTCAGAGATGAAAGAGGAAAAAATAAAGTTTGTCTTTAAATATAAATTATTTTATTTATTTATTTATTTAATTATTTATTTTTTTTTACTTTCCTCCAATCTTTCATTTTTTTGCTAATATTGGATCATTTGTGTTCTTCTGTAAACGGAACAATATTAACTTTTAAACTAAACAATCTAAGACATTGAGATGGTAAATGTCTCTTTAGTGCAATTACCAACAACTCACAGACATCTGTATCATGAGCAGGAGTCCTAACTACAGACACTGCTTTGTTTTAAGGATTCACAAGCCACAAACATTGGTATAATTTATTACAATATTCATGATTTATGATCATTTTCCTCTGAAATGTAGTATAGTGGAGTGGAACAGAGAATGGAAATGGCTCCAAACTGCATTTATGTACAGACCTTGACTAAATGTTACTGAGCTGATATCAAAAGTGATTTGCATGTGACAAAGTATCAAAGGACATTACATAGCGTGACTGCAGTAAAATGACCATTCTTCTGAAGCGGTTTAATATATCTGTTAATACTTTTGTCCTTCACACCTTGTTGTCTCAGAGAACACACCCCTGTTATGGTCTTTTATCACACTAAAGGGGTTGAAAGTTGTAAATCAATCACTGATAAGTGATATGAAAGCAATTCAGTTATAGGAGATATGCTCTCTAATAAATATGAATACAGAGGTCAATACCCTCCTATACTTTATTATTATAGTGAGTTTTAATGCCAATCTTGGCCCAGGTCCTGTATTTCCCAGTTCCTGCTCTGCACCTTTGGTCACTATAGAGTATCTCCTGTTTAACAAAGCAGAAAGGACACAGCGTCTTGTTCCATCATATAGGTCAGAGTTTCCAGGTCAGTAAGTGTTTCACTGTCATGTAACATCTTGTCTGTCTCTGCAGAAAGAAAAAAGAGGAATCGTCATGGTGAACTTCTACAACGACTATGTGACCTGCAGCAAGACCGCCACCCTCTCAGATGTTGCTGGTAAACTGTCATGACAACTACCATAAACCTGATTAAATATTAACATATATGCTTCTCTCTGCTGTGTCCATCCACTTTATGCTCATGTTTACCTCTTTCACCCTAGATCACTTTGAACATATAAAGAAGGTGGCTGGGGCAGAGATTGTTGGTTTTGGTGGAGATTATGACGGGGTTACGAGGTAAGTGCAAAGTATTTGTGTTTACAGTGGTGACTTAAACACTAGAGAGTTGGGTTCAAACAGTAAAGTAAAACATATGTGACATGATAACTGAAGTAAAATCTATCTCTCTCAGACTACCAGAGGGTCTGGAGGATGTCTCCAAAGTACCCAGTCTGGTGGCTGAACTGCTGAGAAGAGGATGGACTAATGAGGAGGTCAAAAATGCTCTGGGAAACAACCTGCTCCGTGTCCTAAGAGAGGTTGAGGAGGTGAAAAACACAAACACACACACACACACACACACACACACACACACAGATATACTTTGTTTTACAAATCTTCAGTGTGACACACGTCTCCACTAAGTTTACACTTTTATAACAGATGACCTGAATTAGAAATTGGAGGTGTAAAGATTTAAAGAGCCAGGTATAGAAGAGGTGCACTAATGTCACAGGGGATGGATTGTCTCAGCCAGCTAGTTTATAAGAATTTGCCAAAATTTAGATATATGAAAAACTAAGATACAGAGACTACATACACATTTGTCTTAGTGTTGTTGTTTCAGTTTGTTTCAGGGGTTAAAAATTTACAAAGATATATAAACCGTTCTAGGAGGCAGTCTTATGTTGCTAGCGATGGGGCAAATATAATAAGAGACCTCCTTATAAATCATCAAGTCAATGGACCTCTATTTTGTTTTAAAATGAGATGGAGGAAATTTTAAGACATGATTTTTAGATGAAAGGTGTTAAGGTTATTGATGTTATTAGGTTTAATGGAGAATAAAGAATAGTAATAGGAGATGCCACTGGACGAGAAGAGAAACAACCCAGAGGTAGCAAATACAGTGAACAAGACAGAATAGGTCCAAGGATCGATCCTTGTGGGACAATCATTAAGAAAACTGAACACTTTTTTTAAAATTTATTTTAACTCTGTATAACATCTCATGATTCAAAACACAGGAATAAATAACTTCCATATTCACAAAAAGAAATACTGGTATGAATAATGTTACTTACAAATTAACTCATCCCTGACAGAGAGCAGAGGAGAGGCTGCAGTGTGATAACAAATTACACCAACATATTCAAAAAACTTTTTTTTTGTTAGCAGTAAAAATAACTTTCACTTTATAACGGAAATCCATCTGTAGATTGAGCTCTTGCTCCCATGAGCCTGATATTCTCCTCTATCTATTCATGACCTTGTTCTACTTTCTGTACGTGGTGGATACAGCTATGTAAAGTAGAAGCTAAATGACATAAAGCAATTGAAAAAAAAAACAAAAAAAACAATACAAACATACAAAGACACAATCTTTATCTTTGTGTGTCAGGTCAGTGGCACTCTGCAGGGCACTCTGAGTCCAGATGATGTGCCTATTCCATACGACGAGGTGAAGACCCCGTGTAGGACGAGCTACGGCTACACCAACAGTGGAGCGGCCCATTCATTCAGCACACTGGCTCTGCTGCTCACACTGGCTCTCCAGGCTCTTATGGCATTACCAGCTTGATAGGCTGCTTGTCATTACTGCCAAGTGTCTGTGCGTTCTAATAAAATCTGAAAATTACTTTTAATTAATTTCAGCAACTTGTTTCTTGTCTGATTTTAATGGTTTGTGCAAGTTAACTTAAAAAAATGACCCAAAAAAAAGTGACTTACAACAATGTTATAAGTATCATAACAAAGACGGCAGCACAGTGTATTCATCTGTTTTATCCCACAATAAGAATGTCAGGAAGAGGCTGCTGTGGGCAAATGTGATGATAATGGCATACAGACAAACATCATCAGTGTACAGACACTCTCAAAGGAAGGACTTCAGTACATGTCCATATTTCTGAGAAGAGCTCCAGAGAGTAACATCCAAGAGATACACAACATCCCTGAGGCTTCTTGTTATCTATTTATATATTATTTATGTAGGTTATGTAGGTATTTTACCAGGTATTACATGTGTGGCACCATGATGAGATAGAAACGAGTCAATGTTTCTTAGTTAATACAGTTTTCACATGACAAGGACAAACAGCAGTACAGAAGGTATGTTTCTCCGACCTTCAGGACCTTCAGTGAGCAAACAGAGGTGCTTTTATGTTGGCCGAAGGTGAAATTATAGATCTATATAATGGCTTCTCGTGAAGGCCAATCAAGTAGTATGTTTTTTCTCTCCCATCACACACACACACACACACAAAAACAAACACAGAAACCTTGAAGCGTTCAACATCCTTTCAGATTTTGCGAGATGTAAAGACTGTGAACAACAGTGTCCTCAATGTTTAATGAAAAATATAAAAACATGAAAAAAAGAGAACACTGTTTGATTATATCAGACAGTTTAATGCCGTCTAGTTAACGCTGGATCTGTTCTGCACTACAGAACCTACTGCTATATGTCCAAGGACATTTGCAACGTTCATCTGCTTCTTTCAGTTTCAGTGTAACATAAAGTGGTTTATAGAGTAGACAAACACGTCAGGCACATGAGTTTATGATCATCTGGTTGGTATCTGCTGTTTCTCACACATATCACATCCCAACATGTGACCAATACTTCCAAGTGAAGTATTTGGAATAACTTTAGTTTAAGTTTAATTTAGTTAAGTTTAGTAGTGGCACAAGGAAGCATGACAAACACCTAAGGAATATCTGTCATTGCATTCAATGACCAGTGCTTCATTCAGCGCCCTCTTTGCGTGCTTCACCGGTATAACAGTCTACAACAACGGTTCTTACCAGCCTTGTGTGCTCCTCAGGATGGACGACTGCTGGTGAATCAGATGGACAGGCTTAATTGAAACTGCATGAGTTACTAATAAATGGACAAAGGGCTGCTTCTCACATGATCCACAGCAGCCGCACAGTTGAGTGAGCTTCTCTGGTGAAAACAACCCCCCCCAAAAAAAGAAAAAAAAAAGACAAGAGCAGTCCAACCTCAACTCCAAAGTTATTAAGAGCCTGACCATTTTCAAGAGAATATATTACGCAAAAGACACAAAACACAGCTCATAGGGGATCATTCAGGCCCACACAAAGGTTTGGGTGAAAAAGAAAAACTTTAGAAGAAGGTCACAGATTTTCAGTGCATCACTTAAATCCACGTGAGAAAATGCCACAGCAGAGTAACAGCTTCAAGTGTAAAATATATAGAGAAGAGACTAATCTGTTCCTGGGCTCTGTATCCAAGCCAAGGCCAGTTTTTCAGTGGAGTTATGACCAGCCAGACAATAGCTGTGAACGACTGTCTGTAGAGGTATGTCTAGAAAGAGGAGGGATAATCCAAGTCTGTTCAGAGGGGGATGAGGAAGAGTTAAGATGCGACCTCTCTCTGTGTCTCATTCTCTTGTTCCTGTGTTTCACCGTCTGAAAGCAGAGGAGTCGGCACAGCAATTCTATAAGGCAAATTATCTTTAGTCAACATCCTCCTGGTGGCAGAGACCAAGCGGGAATAGTTTTCAGGGTTGTACTCCGACAAAGGTTGCCGGGTGCACAGCAATGGCAGGTTGTCCCTGTCGGGCCGGGACAGGAAGAGAGGAGGCCGGCGCTGGTTCTCGCCGTCTTTCAGGGAGTCTGGGAGAGGCTTGCGTTTGCTTTCAGGTAGAAGCATTATGCAGAGGACGGAGAGGACGGCGAAGGAGGCGAAGATAACCTGGTGGAGGAAGTAGCCACTGTTATTTTGGAGCTCCATCAGGGAGGAGGCGGCCATGCCGACACAGCCCGCTGCCATAACCAGGCCAAGGCATCCACCTCTGAGAGAGAGGGAAGAGGAGCAGGAAAAGGAGAACACCAACCATCAGTGGGAGGCATCAAAGTTTAATGATTCCATGATTCATTATATACTGTGTTGGCATTTTTCCTGTATCTCTATACTTTCTAAATTCAGTATCCTGTCTGTAGCACTCCTACCTACAGAATAAATATATGAAAATGGGTCACAAATATATTGTTTTATTTGTTTAAAAGGCTAAACTATTTCCCAAAACAGATGCACTGTAGCGGTTACTGAGCAATTACTGTCTGAACGTTACTCAGACAGGAGTAAACTGCATTTGTAGAGAACTATCTTTAGCAGCGGACTAATACACTCAACACAAGCTATATCAGGCTTTACCTACACATGCAATACTTCTTAGTAGGATTAATTAATCGTTTATTATCATGGGATTTGTAGACAATACGAAAAATATGTCGAGAGCCTTATTGCACTTACCGAACCACGGTCGGCATCACCTCACAGGCAAAAAACACACTGAGCATGGCGAGAGCCTGGGAGAACAGCAGACCCACGACAGACAGCACCAAGACCAGCCCACCACGCAGGTCTAACATGACAAAGAACAAGGCATGAATTTTCTGTGCAAAACTGATAACTGCAGCACCACAGATAATGAAAACAGGCACGATTCAAACGCCTTCAAAGTCATGTGAAAATCAGTATGGCATAAGCATTTTAATTTCAAGATCACGGGTGAAGCTCCAAATGGATTAAATGCATTAGAGGTCCAATGTTGGGTCATGAGCCCAATGATGTGTGGCAGTTAAAGTAAAATGCTGTAAACATACACTGAGTGAGGGCCAGCAGCAGCAGCGACGACAGTCCAGTGATGATGGCGGAGAGCAGAAGCATACCACGCCGACCAAAATGATTGACAGACAAGCAGAGGAAGATGCAGGCCAGTGCTCCAGTTATCACTCGGAGAAAGTAGCTGAAGTAGAAATTGGTGGAATAACTGTGCAGGTTTCTGGTGAAACAGTACTGAATCCCTGTTCCAATGAACCTGGAGGGTAAAGAGAGAGTCAGACATCTGACTTTTATCACAAAGTGGAAATTTCAGGAATAAATTGAGCGAAGTACAATCACAAACCACGTCAGGTCAGATGAACATTGCTTTTCCACGCTGAAAAGAAGAACTCACAGTGTGAAGCTGAGGATGAGGCAGTTCTTCCAGATCACACGAGTCCGACGCAGCTCCAGAACTGAAAAGTAGCTCGGCTCACTGTCGTCGCCATATGCTGAATCAATCTCTACAAAGGGTGAAAAATATGTGAGAAATTCAACGTGTCTCTTTGTTACAAATTCCACTATTGTCTGCCATTAAGGGTGCTGCAGGTGTGATGGATAAATATCTCAATGAGCACAAAAAACTTAGACTCCAAAAGCCTAAATTTACATAGAAATGGAGTCGTGATACCCCCTCGTTTTACACCCTCTTAAAGGGTAACATAACACCGCCTGAGAATGTCTTTGCTGACATCTAGAGGTTTAACTTTTCACTGTGCTGCCATCAGTGATGATGTGTGTGGTCAAAGATGAAACAGGCTGAAACCTTGAAACCAGAGAGGGCAGCAGAACACCACTTCTCAGTTACTCTTTAAAACACTTATATCCAACAAACAACACTGCACATAAAAAAAGACACACGCAATCACAGAAATAACATCCCCCAATATCATTTTAGGCTGGATGAAATACTTCTACGTTTAGGTCAAACAGATGAATTTGGTTGACATGACATTGTGGTAAATCATTATATCAGTCACGTGTGCATGTTGTGCAAACTTTAAGTTGAATGATCTGTATTAGTGCAAAAACAATAACTGATCAGTCATTTGTCAGAAAATTAATGAGCATCTACAAATGATAATCATTTTGTTTCGAACAAAAATGCCACAAATTTACAATTGGTAGGATTTTCTTTGACATCTGAAGATGTGCTGTGACTTGCCAGACAATAAAAAAAACGAGAATGGTCTGAGGAGAACACAGATATCAATATTTGGGTTGGCAAAATATATTCTGACAAAACATGTAAAGAACAAGATGGATGGAGCTTTGACACTGCAAAAAAAGAGAAGAAAACAGGTTCTGCTTTCATGTAGGTCAAATACACAACATGCCAACGCCGATGATGGATTTAAAGGTCACTGTATATGTTAGATCAGAGCTTTATGTCCTGTTTGTGATCAGAATTTTTCTTGTGCAGTAACTCGTGAGGGACATGCATGAAAGAGACACTTTTAAGTGGGACAGGGGAGAGGTGGGACATAAACTGTTTTAAACTTTGAGACCAGTGTGAGCATAAACAAGCTGTGTGTGTGTGTGTGTGTATGTGTGAGCATACCCGACAGCAGGATTTCAGCGGGGTAGATTTCGTCTCGCAGACAAACACCATTCCTGGTGGAGAATTCCTGCAAGCTCCTTTTCACCTGGGGAATCTGAGTTGTGGCCAAAAGCCAGCGAGGAGACTCTGGAAACACTGACGCACAGCTGTGGACAACAACTCTGTTATCGTATCTCAGGGAGATTACGCAGCTCAAAACATTCTCTGACTAAACATGAAAGCATGAACGCATGCACACGTTTTTTTTCCTGGTACGATTTCTTGGCAAGAATAGAGAGAAAAAGAAGTTGCAACATGGTTTGATATCACGTTATCACTGACATCTAGATGCTTGCTAATATATATAACTTATTGACTGAATTGTCTTGTTGTGATATTGTACATTCATATTTTATTGAGTGGTGTTCACAAGAAGTATGATTTTAATCATTCAAACATGTGGTTACATGTGAATTCAGGTGTGGCTGTGCACCAAATTGCAGTAGACTTGTACACCCCACGCATTGCAATATGACTCACCACCAATAGGAAAGCAGCAGGATCAGAGGCAAAGTGGCCACAGCCTGGAGAACGGGCCAATCACGGCACAGAGCAGCGATGCCCGGCAACAACAGCTCGGCGACCACGGCGAAGAAGCCGCTGACCATGGCAACCATGAGACGATGAGGAGGGTCACACAGCTCCAACCCTGAGAGAGAGAGAGAGAAAAGACAGATAACATCAAAACACAGCTGGAGCAAAACTAATACATCTGTCCAAAACCAATCCATTGCCTGTCATGGACATGGACCTTTTCACACACAAAGCTCCTGTTCATCCCACACACCGACACAACAATCTGCCTGCTTTACTGAGTAGTCAGCAGGCAGTTTACTTTAACAAATACTGCAGAAGATATAAAGTGCCTGTAGTAGTACCCTTTTATTATATGATTAAGAGTAAAAGCATACGATGATGATCCTTATTCTCATAATTCAGTACACACTTCTTCTTCTCCTATCTTTCAAACTATAAAACTTGATGTTGACCATGGTCCACCTCATTTTGTTGGATTTTTGTGAGAAGGTTGAACAGACCGATCTGAGCCCAGAATTCTCTGTGGCACAGTGGACAGGTCAGGGAGGATGTAAAGCTCTGAGGTGCGGCCACATCACTTCTTGGCAGATGTGCTCACTTGCCATTTTTTCAGCTCACCACAGAAGACTTTTCGTTTCGTTTTGACTGTCTCGTGCAGGACATTCTGGTCAACCGGCCAGTACATCTGAGCTGTGCCTTCGCAAGCAGGGCGGCGATGCCGGGAATATTGGCTCTGCTGAGGACTTAAGTGTCAGGGATTCTGTCATTTTGCCATTTGACAGACGGCTCCAGTGGAGAAATGTTTCAGTTTCCTGGAATGGTACTAATAGACTGACCGGGCTTTGCACCCCTATAGGAGACAGCCTGGTAGACCCTCAGGTTTGTCTCCTGCTTGTTTCCCTTCCTTCCTTATTTAGAGCTATGAAGTCATCCAAATCATCATTTATGTGCACAGTACGAGATGGAGTAATGGTAAGTAACTAAAGGTAAGTAATTCATCGGCTGAAAGCTTTTAGATGCTTAGTAGATGAACGGTAGATAAAACTTTTGTTCGGTTTCCTAGGCAGGTTCCATGTGCCAATTGTTGGGCCCAACTTGTTCCAAGCTCAGGAGAAGTGGTCCATACTGGCCTGGTAGTCCCAATGTTGTTGTTCTGGAATGATTCCTACAGCGTAGCATAAAACACCATGCTAAAGATCTGTTGGTGTTAAGAAGCAGACGTGTTTCACGTTTGTGATTGGGAACCAGTTGAGAGAGTTTTGCTGATCTCTGATGCTGGACAACAGACCATTGTGTGGTTTGATATTCACATTAGCCCTAAAAAACTACGTGAAACTGATTGTAATATTATACAGGGTATCCTCTGGAATAAAAGAAACATGAACCAAGTGTTTGATTTTAATGAATTATGTGTGCTGCCAGTATTTTTGAAAACCCCTTTCCTGCTCAGGATAATCTTTAACAGCACATTAGCTTCATATTAGCTGAATCCTACTCTATTTACTTTATTTATTATTATCTTTACACCTTGTTATTGTTTAACCTTGTGTTTGCTAGTTTAAACCAAAGCAAAAAATTCTGCATACTGTCTGAAAAAAACAGAAATGCAAGGTTCAATAAGCTAGATAAAGCTGCTAGGAGATAAAGTAATCTTAAGCTCAGGTACTGACGTAAACTTGTTTGGGAGTGTGTCGAGCTGTGCGAGTTTCTGTTGAACTTTAACCTCCTTCCCCTTGGAGTTCTGTGGGGAGGAAAATGAGGAGGTCACTTCCTGTTCACTTCCTCGCCTTCGGTTCTGTCCTGCTATTGTGTTCTCCTCTCTGCGGAGGAGCAGGGCTGGCATGACGACACTTCTCTCATCCGACCCAGCCTAACATCAGCCTGAAAACAAAATCTGGACTCAATCTAGCCTGACCTCACAGGAATGTGGGAGTGTGTGCATATGTCAAAAAAAAAAAAAGTTACTTCAACACTTCACTACCTTGTACCACCTCCTCCCATGCAGGAATGTATACACTCTACAAATTCTAACATAATTAATTGTTTTGGACAGAACACACACTGTGTCTGATGCACTGTTCCTACCAGGCAGTGACGTCTCATTATAGGTTATCTAAGTCATGCTGAAGAAGGGTGGCTAAACATTTGTCACAGAGGGGTTGTACGTCGGAGAGCCCCTAAATGAGGACAGCTGAGAGGTAGAGGTAAAGAGAAACCAACCAGCTGCCTGCTGCCAGTCAGAGCTCAGCACGACACACTGCATTTTGTCATCAGCTGAAATTCCCACACAACTCTGACAGGCTGTCATACATGTCACCCACGCAAAGGCAATAAGTCCATATTTATCATTTCAGGAGAGCGATTCAAACATGTAGCCTGCAGTAATATAGACACATTATATGTATGCAGTACATATTTTATATTATTGGTGTTTGGAAATCATACATTGCATACAGAGATGCATGTGACTTAAATCGTGACTTTAAATCGCCACTGTCAGTTTATGTTTTTTTATCCATAAGATCAAACGTCTGCCAGGAAACAGTGCAGCATGTAATCCAGTGTTACACTCAGTTTGTTCAAACAGATACACAAGTTCATCTTTGCTGTAGCTTTCTAACACACTTTCTGTTGTCCTGTTGTTTTTGGTTTATGGCTCTAAGTTGGTATGTGTGAGTCTCCAGTATTTTCCCTAAGTTAAATGATGAAGTGGTTACATTGTCTGATGCCCTTTTTATCTGGGTTGGATTGTCCACTACCTGATGCTTTCTGAAGGTAAATTTCCATAAAAAACATCGACATTTAAGCAACCACGGATGTACGTTGATTGTTTCCCTTTTTTGTTGGGTGCTTTGGATAAAAGCAAAAGCCAAATGACTAAATATAATGGAATGTGATGTATGGATGCGTGTGATTATCCAGCAGGCCTAAACAGGTACATTTATTAATTCAGCACAACACATCTAACAGTTTTTTTATGTTTTCACCCAACAATAAAATGCAGTCTGTGCGTCCCCTTAATGCTGTTAGCATCTTAACATAATAAACTGGTGCTTATCAGACTCAGTGCTCTCAATGGTTATGATCTGATGACAGTAATTATGTTATTCTTAAGGAGATGGAAGTGATTACAGATCATCTCCTGAACATTATGTGGTTACATTTATCTACAACTAATGCTGATGACAAATATGGAGAATAACTTATTTTACATAAGGAGAGGTTACAGAGCATGCTAGATCTTTTTCATATAGAGTATGTTACCATTCAATATACTGTTCAATTCTCCTGCCACCTGGAAACCACTGTAGGCAAAGCTAATGACCTGTCACTAATACATGCTGTCATTATATTGTCCTTCAATCTTTTTCTTGACTTTCATACATAAAAAAGTGTCTAAATCTATTCAGTAGTTTGTGTTTCTTGAAATAAAGATAAGATGGTAAAACAAAGTCATGGAGGCTTTTTAATCTGCTTCCGTAATGGGCGCATGAGTTTTTCTTATCTTTGACTGATAAGATAAGTTCACCAGTTAGTTGGGTAGCAGGGCTTGCATGAGTACTTTTATCCTGCATGTATCTAACAATCTAAATGTTTCTTTATTTATTGTTTTTCACTGTAAAGCACTAAAACAAACTCACTGTGGCCAGTCTGCTGGAGCACTAAGTCAGAAATCTACATGTATGCAACCAGCGTGACAGCCTTTTATTGCACACTGGGAATCACGAGGCTACAATTTGTTACATTAAATGTTTGACAAGACAAGTGGGAACATAAAAGTGGTTTAACAAAAACATAACTTGCATAAACACAGTGCCAGTGAATGACTCAGACTGGAGTGCAGGAATCCACAAGTGCTCTCTAGAATAAACAAAGAAGTGAGTTGTTGCGTACGAGGAAGCCGAGGTTTCTTTTTCCTCTCCCAAGAGAGGTCAGCTACTGAAAAAAGGCTGCAGGAAGCTTAACGGTTGGATAAGTGGGACGACAGTTGAATGTTCATGCAGGATACTCACGGGCAATGTACGAGGATAAAAACACGCCAGCGAGCATGGCGCCCTGACAGAGACGTAGCAGCAGAAACACCACCACACTGTTGGACAAACACACAGCTATTCCAAACAGACTGGACACACTGATGGAGAGGAGGAAACAACGGCGACGACCCATCCTGAAAACACAAAGTCACACTGGTGTCATATTTCACAGGCACAAAACATACACAGCAGGTGAAACGATGGAGCTTCAAGTATTCAATACTAACACTAAGACTATTAATTGTAAAACACATCCATGAAACAATAACGTGAACTCAATTTGTCATTAGCATAACCTTTTTCATTCTATCTTTTCACCACATGTCGGCTAGTTTAAGAGAGGCAGGGGGGCATGTGACCGGCTTGAAGTTGTGGGTGCTATGGCAACAGCACTGATTTCCAACCGAGTTTGTTATCATGAAACATTTTATAAAAAAAACTTCTTGTTCCACACATTGTCGGTTCATGTACATAGTCTTGTTAATTTATGCAATCATGTAGTTCTTATTTATTTAATATGGAACATCATATTAAACATGATTTTTACTTACCAGTCGCATATTGTACCAAGGAGGATGTACCCCAGAATCCATCCTGTCATGAAGCAGATATGCTGAACAGGGATTTTCCAGTAGTCCTGGCAAACCAGGTTCCACTGCAATGGAAGACAAAGAAGTACATTGACACGGACAAGAACAAAACTCAATATTAGGTTGGACAAAAAAAAAAAAAAAAAGACCTCTGAAATAGAAAGCACTGCCATTCCATTAGGTTTAAAAAGAGACAAATTGTGGAAGAGCATATCATGATCATGTGGTTAGCAGACATGAGCAATTCTTGTCTTGTAAAACAGATCTCAAATAGTTGTCCTGCTTAAAAGGCTGGGACTATTTTCATCTGAGGATTAATACACATGGTGTACGTGAGAACTACTAAAAATAAACTACAGTCACCGTGATGATTGTAGTGAAGGAATATGTCACCCATTGTGACTCATAATGTGTTTTTAATAGTCTGTGGAGCTTTATGACTTAAGCATTAAGCTCTATCAGCTTTGGATACACATCCAAAAATCAAAAATTCTTAGTAGAATCAGTTTGGTTTTGCTCTTTTTGTGAAAATAAAAATATAAAATATCGCCATCCTTCTTCTACTTCTGCAGACTTCTAATGTTTCAGGCAGTTATTGGTTTCATCAGACTTTATTATAGTGTCATAAAAGGTACATGAACAAATTGCTGTTGACATTGTGCATTCATCTAAATTGACTACATAACACGTGGAGAATAGAAGACTATAAGTCAAGTCACAAAGTCTTCTGTGAGGAAGCAGGAATGTAGAACATGTAGTTCCTAATTGAGTTAAGATGTCTGCTGACAGTGTTATTACATTAGAAAAAAGTACAGCTCAAAGTAGAGCGCCAGCAGCTCAATGCCTTGTTAGTACCAGTCACTCCTTGTAGGAAAAGTCCTCTCCACTCCCTTATCTCATCTCCTCCGCTTCCTTTTCCCTCCTCTACTATGTGCACTATAAGCAGCCTAAGTACTTCATGACAGTGAACATTTTACATGGCTACAAAGTTTGGGATTGAAAGATCAAAATTAATTATGAGTAGTCTTAAATAGAGCTGAGAGCTAGGAACACTGAATATGAAATTTTCACACACGTTTTGAAGTAATGACATCCCTGCAGGGATAATAAGTGTGCTCATAGCATGCTAATTGTGCAATTGTATGGTTGATGTTTATTTATTCAACATAATGAGAAGTTTGATTCGTTTTATTAAATTAAGGATGTACAAAGCAAGGATTAGTATTATTATTATTAACGAAACTCAGGATGATTGGCACCGGTATCAAAACTTCAAACGTAGTCTCAAGTAGTAGGTGTTGGAGCAAAACAAATCAACAGGAATACAACAGAAAACACACACTACAATCAGAGCTCATTTAAATCAGCAACATTTCAGCCCAACACAGGAGGAGTTTATTCAGGTAATATCACATATAACACCAGTCTTTTAAGGTGGCGAGAGTCTATTTGGAGCAGTTTTTGTACGTCCTGAGACTTTCTCCTTGTCACATTTCACAAATAGAAAACTGCGACATGAGGGAATCTCTACACAGCACACTGACTACAAAGCATATGTTAACTGTGGAAGAGCTTTTTAGAAGTGGGTTTTGAAGGTGATGTGACACAAATGATTTGCCAGACTATTTTTCTACAGAAACCTGAAGCGAACATAAAAATCTGGGACCCACGGTAGTCAGAGAAGGAATTTCTGGCATAACTTCACCTACTTCGAGCTCTGTGGAGAAGGAAAAAAGTCTGAAGTGGGGTGAAAACTGCAGTACCTACTGAAGCTGTAGTGTTCTGTAGTGTAGAGTAATACATAGATACTTTTAAATGGAATATAATAAAAGCAAACACATAGACACACAGATGACACAGCTAGAAAACATACTGCCAGTATTAAATGTTCCTGTGCCACCAGATAACATTCAGTAAGTCTGCTTTAAGGTCGACCTTGACCAGATTAGGGAGAAGTTGAGCACACACACACCATACATTCGCATGGGAAACACACAGAACACTGACTATGTGATTATAAGGAAGTACAGGATGGTTGGGTACATATCTGGTGATTTGACTTTGTAACAGTGATGTAAGGATGCTTATAAAAGGTTGTGAAGATGTGAAGTAAAGGGTAGTTTGGATTCTAAAGCAGCTGTCTGCGTGTTATTTCATTAAGTTTTTGGGAGTTTTCTCCACGACATAATTGGTGACGAGGATGGGATTGGAAGAGAAGAACTGATCTGTTGGCTGCATCTTGGGCTGGGCGACACTGTAAAAGGGCCGTCATAAAAAAGGTAAGACATTTCTTGCCATATTTGCAGTCTCACCCAGACCTAAGTGCAGTAAGTAGTATCAAACATTCTCTCCAAAAAAAGAAATTCCAAAGATAGATGTTGGATGTACAGCTGCTGATCCGAGCCCACTCATGCAAATACTCCCCTGCAGGGATGAGAATCTCCAAGAGGGAGAGCTCATGGGGGTTTCCTTTGTGTGTTTTAATACACTGGACTTGAGTCAAAAGTGTGAATTGGACGTGAACAAATAAAAAGAGAAAAGCATGTGTGTCTTGCTGAAGTTTTGAGGCTTTGTGTTCATGTTGGGTTTTATGAGCCTAAGATTGTTGTTGTCTTAACCTGTGTTCAGGGGACCCTTTGGGGGTCCTAGAGAAAATGAATTACAGGAGTTAAGCCTAAGGTTAGGCTTTGTGTTTTGAACCTAAGGTTAGGCACCGAGTTTAAGTTAGACTTTGAGTTTAAGCGCTGAGTACAGCAGTAACCTTTGGGCCTGGGGGAGGGGGGTTGTGATGAGACCTGACTACAATCTGTAATAATCAACTGCAAGTACAGGGATAATAAATTCAGCAACTCTCACCAAGAATTGTTGCCTCTGAAAATTTGTGTAGTCACCATGAGAGGGCACCTTTAATCATGTTTATTATTATGATACCATTTATAAAGTAAAAGTATACAGCGAATATACAGTGTGCGTGGGCGCCAAATGTGTATGTGTGTTCATGTTAGCTATATGAGAATAGAGATGCATGAAAGAGACTAAAAAAAAAGTGTGTGTGAGTGAGCAGCAATATTTGAGATACAGGTATCTCAGCTTCCAGCAGTTACTGAGCGGAAACTGGAGCACGTCCACTTCACCATCGCCATGTTGGAATAAGACCAAAAAATGATGAGCTGTCAAAGTAACATGACCAAGGAAACTGTTTGTCTAGAAGTATTGTGTGACACTTAAATAAAGATGATAAAGCCAACAACCTGCAGTCAGGCTGGATCCAGAAAAGATGGTTTTTTATTAGTGTGGTTTCTCCCAGCCTAAAAAATATGGATAAACTAACGTCAGCTGAGTTTGTTCTCCACTTTATCCCCGAGACCGCTGGGAGTGATTGAGAGCTGTGAGAGTGAGCAAATTTTTTTAATGTACATTAACATGTTCTGAATAAAGTGCTAAATCTCAATTAAGTTCACTTAGCTGGTGATGTGACCTCTGGCACGGGACTGTAAAAACTTAAAGAGTCTGAGTTTGTTGTGCTAAAATACTTTATAATCCTGAAGTTTTATGTAAATCATTGCTTTTTCTGTTTGGTACAGTTTTGCTTATATTCCTGTTAAAATGAGCTAGATTAATGTGTCGAGGATTTTCACCTCTTATGGTGGAATATTACATGCCATACATATATACATAATATAATTTATAATTCTAAATAACTATACATATAGTATAGATGAACTATGCCATCTATCATTATCAACTTTTTATGCATCATGTTCTGTAAGGAAAAACACTGTATATGTTGATATCCGTGATAGGTCAACACCGTCCAATAAAAATCAGCCTACTGATATATATCGCGGGCTAATTTGAGCACAATGTGAAGATCTTCAAACCAGACAAACCATTGACGGCCCTTTGGGGGCCTTGGAGGAAGTTGTCCTGATTACACAGGTACAAGGAGGCCAAGCATCTGTTATCTGAACTGCTGCTAGTCACAAACACTGTAAAGCACTGTTAGTCTGAAAGTCTGCCAGTTGACAGTACAGGACAAATGTTCCCTATGGTGTTTCTATTATTTTGCCCAACCTGCGCATGTCAAGGTGATGAGCACTATTGTACTCTATGAAATCTTTCCGCGAATAAAGTTTCCCCTTGTCGCAGCAATGACATCATGGAGAGAGGAAGTTGTTGATGAATAAAGGAGGTGTTCAGGGTCTCAGGAAGGAACACGAGGCCTCAGGCTTCCCACAATTACAGTTTATAATGTGGGGAATGTTGTCTCACTCTCCACTGGAACTTGCATTACTGTGACTCAGAGACTGAATCAAATACTCTGATGTTGTTCTAACATGTGTGTGACACAATACTGCACTGACACGGATGTAGCATGCATGTGCGAGGTCTTTGTACGGGGTCACATTGAGAAATATTGTTGTTAGAACTCTTTATCAATATTTGCAGACTGGGACGGATCCTTGAATAGTCCACTAAAAACAGACTGAGGTGAAGATAAACAAGTGCCTGCTGTTTATTTACACATGCAGTTGCACAATAAAACCCATCCTCAGGTCTGGGTTAGGGGAAATCAAATTTTCAGAGTCAGATTTTGAATGCAACCCAAACATGCTTATTTTTTTTTCCCCCTCTAATATCTTCGTGTAAACCTGAAAATACGGAGACGGTTTGAGGATTCAGAAAATTAAACTTTTCTTCTAAGCAAAGAGGTGTTCTTTGCACACGCTGTATCCAAAACATGATCAGCCAGACATATCACAAGTTCAGTACATTCTTAACTTTAATTTTCAAAATACAGAACAAAAGAGTAGTTGTTTTAAATTACTTTCTCAGGATGGATTTATACTGTTGTTGTTCTATTTATTGTATATACTTGTTTTCTTAAATTTAAATTTGCCTTTACTTTTTATATTTTATATTATATATATTATACTATATTTTTTTTTTTTTCTTTTCTTTTTTTAATAATATTTTATATTGGGCTGCTCCAGGACCAGGGGAAACCAATTTTGTTTCATCCCATGCTGCAATGACAATAAAAACTCCTTGAATCCTTGAAGGTGGGGAAACAAGGCCAAACACACTTAAGAGGTCTTACTGATGACTCCAAGATTGAGATTTATGGCAGTGACAGGCGAGTGTGTGTAAGGAGACAATCATACTGCAGTGTATCAAACCTAGAATCAAACATGGTGGTGGGAATATTCAAGTCTAAGGGTGTTTGGCCGACTCTGGAGTTAGAGAACAGCGCTGAAGTGACTCCACCCTGACAAAGAGAAGTGGTACTCCCACCGGTTTGCATCTTCGTGGAGACAGATTCATACTGCAGCAGAATAATAACCCAAAACACCTGCAAGCTTTGCTAGAACTGCTTGTAGACTAAAGAAGACGCAGGAGTCGAGTGATCTGTGGACACAAACAAGAAGCTGTTTGGAACGCTGTCAAATCACACTGGGACAATGTGAGTCATCAGATTTGACACAAACCCGTGAAGTCCATCGCAGCTCGAGTACATGCTGTCATTAAAGTAAAAGGGGGACAAACAAAATACTGAGATATTATGAAGTTGATCAGTTACTTTGCAAAGACTCAAATGACATTTAAAAAAAAAAAAAGATATTACATTTGAACTAAAGCAAAATACTTTGGAGACACTTTTGTGCGACTCTGAATAACACACACAGCAGCAGACATGAAATCAGTGAGAGTATAAGACCGTGAGCAGCAACAACAAAGTTTTCACTGTTCAACCAACCTGAGCAAATATTGACCGTGACTGTGAACAAGCGTCTTTATAACCACAGCAGCTTCCAGCAGAGATAAACTCCTGATACTGAGTGGAAACTGGAACACGTCCACTTCACCATATGTTGGAATGAGACCAAAAAAAATGATGTGTGACACTTAAATAAAGATGATAAAGCCAACAACCTGCAGTCAGGCTGGAGCCAGAAAAGCTGGTTTTTAATAGTGTGGTTTGTCCCAGCCTAAAAAAAAAAATATGGATAAACTAACTTCAGCTGAGTTTGTTCTCTGACTCCTTGTAGACTCTCACACACCTGAATGATGACCTGCGGGCTTGACAGAGTCTTACCTCAGTGACAAAGTTGCTCTGGAGCCCCGCGACATGGGCGTACTCCCACCCTTTGGTGCAGGACACCCTCTCCCTGGGCACATTTGCAGAAAAGTCCGAGGTGTTGGAGGTGTACTTGAACAGTTCACAGTGGCTGAGCCCGGTGCCGTTCACCCAGGGGATGGTGAGGTTGAGGTATGACTGACTGGTGAAGTTGCTGATGAGGAAAGTGGAAGGCAGGAGCCGCGGGTCCGGTTTACAGTGGTACGACTCCGGGATCAGAGTGTAAAACACGTCGCTGAACAGATTCAACATGACCGCCAAGTTTGGGAACCAGCTGAAGAGCACCACGATGCGGTTGTAGCGTCCGTAGCCGCCGGTGTGAGGGAAAACCTTCGTCTCATAATCCATCTGGAGACGTTCAAAATGTCCGCGAGGACAGACGCTGCTGCTGAGCGGAGAGCGCGCGCACTGCTCACTACAGCCGCGCGAGGCAGCAGGTAAAGGGAGGAGGAGGAGGAGGAGGAGGAGGAGGAGCAGCAGGGTTCAGGGTTCCTCCTATAACAGACCTGTTCCTCTGATGACTAACTTCTCGGAGTCACCCTCTGCCACCAGCAGCCACATCAGCTGAAGTTACCAGACATGTGTCACCAAACTTCACGTGATCGAGTAACACATAGTTTTATTTTGAAGGACCACACGTGCACTTTTCATTGACGGAAAATATGAATTTTTTTTTTACATCAGAAGTGAACAATGTTTAACCAGCTACTAATTCAAGTCTAAACTTATGGCATTACATAAAAAGTTAAAAAAACACACACTGATATATTCTGACTTTTCAGAATCAGAATCAGGTTTATTGCCAAGAAGGTTTTCACATACATGGAAATTTTCTTGGTGTTATTTTTGTATAACAAACTTTAAGTTATATATTAAGGAAGATAAAAAGTCAAGTATTAAAAAAAATATAAATATAACAATATAAATGTATGTTTTAAAATGAAAAGAGACATACAGTATGTGCAGGCTAGTGCTTTAGCTCCAAAACACATGGATCCTACATTTCCCATAGTGCACTTCAACAACTCTCCCTTGCCTGCCCCCTCTGAGGCCTCTAGTTTCCCCTCCAGTCTAAAATGCAGACTGTCTGTTTTAAATGTTAAATCTCAAGTCCAGACATGTTTTTTAAAGGTTCTTCACAGCCACTGAAGATATTACAGCTGTTAGCAGTGAGTGGTTCTCTGTGGGATGAATGAACTGAACTTCATGTTTAAAATTGGTGGAATACTTTCAGTTCAAATCCAGTTTTTGAAATCAAGGACTTAACATTTACATTTGAATTGTGATATTAAAGGAAAACGTGTAAATCTATTGTCACGGTCTCTGTTGCATTATGTGTATACAGCTTGTAATATCATTTATATATTAAAACCTGTGAATATTTTGACTGATTCTGAGAGCCATCATCTGTTTACTTTATTCTTCATTTTTAATCTGAATCTTTTATTGTTGTTGATTGTATTTTAATTTATATATCATTCTATCATATTCTATCATTGAATGAGTATTTTAGCCTGAGATTACACTGGCCTCAGTAACATCTAGATGTTGGAGGTTTATGCAGTCGAGACTTAAGTGTTTAGTATTAACATTACACTGGCTGTAGTGGGATCAGTTTCAGATCCTTGTTGTCTGGTTATGACAGAGAAAGTAAAAGAGACAGAGAGAGAAATTGACAGACACCCAGGTGACAAACAGAGACAGTATAAAGACAGCTCATATCACAAACAGGTTTTTCTGCCTCGTGATGGTGTTTGATTATCACGAAAGCCTTAAATAGACTGAGAACATTATGTCATCTGCTCTGTGGCAGGACTCCAATGTGCAGGAGACACTAATCAATACTCTTTTTTTGATGTATTGACAGCTATGATGGGAGCTCACGCTCTCTCACACACACAGACTGTGAGGAAAATAGATTTCTATAATCAGTTTTGCTACTAAAACTCAGACCTTTGGCATTTTTCTTCTGTTATTCTTATAAAGCAGATGGCTGACAGCCACACACCACACATGTTATTCTCTATTCTCTCAGGACAGAGGACACGCCACCTGACAACAGCAAGAATAATGCAATATCTTAATGTGTTTCTCCCTGAAGTCACTTCTGTTATTGCATTGTGCTCTTGTATAGTGTGACGCATGCGTCATTGGTGTCGTTTTGGAATTAATGTACTCCCACAGGAAATACACTGCTCAAAAAAATTAAAGGAACACTTTGAAAACACATCCGATCTCAACAGGAAAAGAAATCACGCTGGATATCTTTCCTGATATGGACTGGGTAATGTGTTAAGAACGAAAGGATGCTACATCATTAATGGAAATGAAAACTATCAACCTACAGAGGGCTGAAATCAAAGACATCCCCAAAAATCAAAGCGACCTGGCGACATCGGATGGACCAAAACATAATGACCAAGAGGAGATATATTGGATTTAGATCAGTCGAGCATAGGGGTCAGTCAATGGTATCAATTCCTTCATCCTTCAGGAACTGCCTGCATACTCTCGCCACATGAGGCTGGGCATTGTCGTGCACGAGGAGGAACCCAGGAGCCACTGCACCAGAGTAGGGTCTGACAATGGGTCCAAGGATTTCATTCTGACCTAATAGCAGTCAGGGTTCCGTTGTCTAACCTGTAGAGGTCTGTGTGTCCTTCCAAGGATATGCCTCCCCAGACCATCACTGACCCACCACCAAACCGGTCATGCTGAATGATGTTGCAGGCAGCATAACGTTCTCCACGGCGTCTATCACATGTGCTCAGGTTGAACCTGCTCTCATCTGTGAAATCACAGGGTGTCAGTAGCGGACCTGCCAATTGTGGTGTTCTGTGGCAAATGCCAGTCGAGCTCCACGGTGCCTGGCAGTGAGTACAAGGTCCAGTACAGGACGTCGGGCCCTCAGGCCACCCTCATGAAGTCTGTTTCTGATTGTTTGGTCAGAAACATTCTCACCAGTGGCCTCCTGTAGGTCTTTGTAGGGCTCCGGCAGCGCCTGTTCCTCCTTGTACAAAGGAGCAGATACTGGTCCTGCTGATGGGTTAAGGACCTTCGACTGCCATGTCCAGGTCTCCTTGAGTAACTGACCATCTCCTGGAATCTCCTGGAATCTCCTCAATGCTCCTGAGACTGTGCTGGGAGACACAGAAAACCTTCTGGCAATGACACATATTGATGTGCCACCCTGGAGGAGTTGGACTACCTGTGCAACCTCTGTAGGGTCCAGGTACTGCACCATACTACCAGTAGTGACACTGATTCTAGCCAAATGCAAAACTAATAAGAAATTGGTCAGAAAAGATGAGCAGGTAAAAAATGTCAGCAGCCTCCACCTGTAAAACCATTCCTGTTTTGGGGGCCGTCTCATTGTTGCCCCTCTAGTGTACATGTTGTTAATTTCATTAACACCAAAACAGATGAAAATGGTAAACAATCCCTCCAACTACTTACCTGACCAGATCAATATCCCAGAAGTTGAACTGACTTAATGCTATACTCTGATTAAAAAGTGTTCCTTTATTTTTTTTAAGCAGTGTAGTTGTTTGTAAATGTGAAGCTCAGATATAAGCAGAGGATCCGGTCATTAGTGCTAATGCCAGGGCTGATATGGCGGCTAAGGCTGCAGCTCAAGCTCAGCTCTCACCATGAAAAGAAACTGAAAGAAATCTTCTCTTGTAGCTGTTATTTTGTTAATATGTACTCAAAAGGACATTGTAGGAGATGCATGGTTTTGCATGCTGAATGTTTTATGTGTTGGAAGTGGCAGAAAGTCTGTATGGTGTACAGGCCTTTATATAATATACATATACAAGATGGACAAAGGCTTGATGGTGCTTCTGTTTTCTCTGAACCTTTGTAGTTTGAACCCTCCACAGGTTTTCTTGTCTTGTGTTGTCCCAGTGTTTGGACCGGTCTATTCAGAGGTTTTCTCATGAATACAGTTGTAGCACTCACTCAGATAAATCCTAATCAGGTTGTCAGGGCGTGCTTGAGGTGTGACTTGGATGGTTGCTTATTGTTTGCAGTGTGTAAACTTTGGATTTGGTTAATTCACTTGGCGTGCACTGTGTGTTAACTCAGCCCCTGCCCAGTTAGTGATAGGAAGTAGCTGAGGAGATCAAGTTTGGTGAATTGCTTTTTGTAAAACTGAATTTTTGAGATTAAAACTCCTTAACTTGATTGTTTTTTTCTCACGATAAATATTTCAATAGTTAACATCGCTACCTAATTCTACTCTCAATAGAAACATGTCTCTTGGATTACATAAGACAACAATATTAATGTGGCTAGTCATTATATTCTTATGTTACTGTGTTTAAATATTGTAATTGAAAGTTGCATTTTCAAGTTGAGTGGCAACTTAATGATGCGGTTGCACACAGAAGAGCTTCTACATCATGACACAGACAATGCAAACACTAAATCAAGAACCGGAGGACGGCTGGTAATATTTCAAAGTTTTATTAACGAACATAATCTCTGAGGAACAACAGCAGTTCTCGCGCTCTCTGTACATGCAACTGTAGAAAATAACAATTTAGAAGTTTTACTTTTCAGTTTTTAGTCTTTTTTTCCCATCCATCCTCATTTTCAGTTTCTTGTGTTTTTATTTTTTTATGTCTTTTTTTTTCCTTTATTTTTTTTTGCAGGAAATCAACAACAGCTAGAGGTGAAAGTACTGGATTTCTGTTACAGCACTGACAATAGCATCAACAACCCCCTCATATACCCCCCTTCCCTCCCCTCCCCTCTTAGCTGCTCCAACAATATGTACACAAATAAACTACATTGTACAAATAAAAAAATGTTACATTGTTACATCATAATCACCTGCAGCAAGCGCACGCAGCTCGTTGCTGTTAGAACCCCACATTCTACGCAATTTTTCAGACTAGTACAAAGAGGAGGGTGCAAAACGTCCTGGGAGGTTTTATTTACAGAGCTATGTACAGTATGTCTCTTTCACGCATTACAAGGAGGAAAATTTACACAGCGGAGACCAACTACAACTCAAAACATACCACAGGTGTCAGAAAAAAAAAACAAAAAGATAATAAATAGGTTATTTCTCACCATTTAAAGAGTAGTTCTCCATGCTTTTTATTAGTCATTTTCCACTCTAAAAAAGGAACAAAGAAATAGCTACAGTCTGGGTTTTAATTATAAAATAAAAACAAATGAAAACTAGAAAAAAAAAAGGCTTGAAATCGTGATTCTATAGAATGAAAAAATAGCAATTATGTATATTTATGTCCAGTAAGAAAAGAAAAACAACAAATAACAAATCTAAAATAAACATTATGAGTGAATGTGAGGAGAGTAGAGGTAATATGTTGCTGACTGAGGTGGTGTCAGGCTAGCATCTGTATCACCACGGCCAAGTGCTCTACTGTGCATCTGAGGACTGCTGTGTGTTTGCGTCTGTCTCCAATTTATCCAGAAATCACTTTTTGTTTCGGCAGTTGAATATTCACACTGGAGAATCAATGGGTGTGTGTGTGTTTTTTTGTTTTTAGTCTATTGCTCTGAGCGGTGTACCACAGACCAGAGGAGGAGAAATTGCCTGTCAGTTGTGTCAACCATCACCATTTCAAGCCTTTGTGGTTCAAACTAATTGACTGATTACAGAAGTAAAAACAAAGGCAGAGAGGGCTTTAAAACGTTAAAAAAAAAAAAAAGGTGACATGAAACAGAAACACACTTGATGCCTTGTAAACAATAGTGAGAGGGTGTGGTTGGTCAGGGCATAGTAACGGTATACATTCTGCTCGATAAGCAACGTGATTGACATGCCACTGGTGTTTTATGCTTTTTATACAGGAACAAAACCCCTAAGATAAACACAACAACATTCAAAAAACTACAGACACTGAGCTAAAAAACACACGAGGATTCTGTGAACAAAAAGACACCCTTTAACCCTCTCCCCCAAAAAACGGTGTAAGAAACCAACGACAAAATAAAAACAAGAAACATGACAAACGGGGGTTTTTAAAAAACAAAAAACAAACTTCTGGCTATTTGTGTCCAAATATGTACGTATATGTATACCAACCAGGATGTGTGTATCTCTCAAAAATATCCAGGACTATACATCTAGCCACCTTGTCTGCACAGTGTAATAGCAACAACCATTGCACTTGACTAGACATACCATACACAGCTATGCTGACTGACAGTGTGTAAATAACTTAAAGAGTTTCAGATAATATTGCCATCAGGATACATGAGCAGCTCTTCTCACACACAGACAGGCAGCCTATGTGGTAGGTTCGGGGGAAAGCTCTTCAAAACCCATTAAAAACAGAGAATCAATACAAGTCATCACAAATCAACATTTCAACGGGATTTGTTTTAAACTGAGGACAATTTAAAAAAAGAAAAGAAAAAGAAAAATCTATTCAGCATTGAGCTATTTCTTTCCCCTCCGCTGTTTGTGTTTATGTCTGTTCACTTTTTTTTGGTTCATTCTGAGAAGATTTAAGTCTCGTAACTGTCTGCTTGGGCCTGACACAAGGACATGATTATGGTGAACGCCACCACATAACGGAGTAATATGAGGAAGTATCCTAACATTTAAAATCCCTGACAACACTAGCCAAACCCCTTTGTAGATTAAACATTGATAAAAAGGCTGATGTGACTACTGAGCCTGTTATGATTCGACCGACTACCAAACTGATCTAGGTGTTGTACTGGAATCATATAAGAGGAACTGAACTCCCCATAGGCTGTAATAAAATTTCAATATATTTAAAAACACCCATTCAAGTGAAAGGCCACAGGTCTCATGCAAAGCCGAATGCAGTTTCTGGAGACACACTGGCGCCATCCAGTGAGTAAAAATTGGAACAGCACCTAGAAAATAAGCTGCTCTCCAACGTTAGATGAGGCGCAGGACAGACGGATGGAACAAAGTTAAAAGTCAGTACGGAATGAAACCTGTTTCTGTTTGAACAGTTCGCCGACGGTGAAAAGCAGACAAGCTGGGAGAACAGAGCATGAGCTGAAAGACCCGTGTCCTGTTTTCTTTGAAATAATGATGTTTTGTGATGATTGGAAATGATTTCTGTCCCAATTTTTGTAAATTAAAAAAACACGGAAAATCAATTTGAAACCATTCTACATTAACACGATGGTTTTGTTTGTGAATGACATCTCTCTAACTTTCATCCCACCCATATATATCTATGTGACTTTGCCCAACAATGAGTACATTTTTTTTTTTTTCACTGAAAAAGGCATTTTCTTGGTTCGAATTTTTTTCAGATATAATT
Source organism: Larimichthys crocea (assembly GCF_000972845.2). Classification (NCBI taxonomy): domain Eukaryota; kingdom Metazoa; phylum Chordata; class Actinopteri; family Sciaenidae; genus Larimichthys; species Larimichthys crocea. The sequence continues at coordinate 10,677,129 of NC_040018.1, read as the reverse complement.
GTGTAGTAAAGCAATGAATAATAATCCTCTGTCTATTCTTTAAATAAATCCTCAACAACTATTCTGCTACATCTGAGGGACTATATGGTGGTTTGGGCCCGTGGGAGGCCGGTTTAATCCAGAAGTGTACTCTGTGAGTTGTGGTGATTCACGTCCAGGTTGAGTTGGACTGAATCTAGAGATGGGATCATACAACTGTGCACTGGAGTCTTTCAAATACTGACAGAATCGTGTACACATTTTGGCCCATGGATATGAGGGGGGTGGGGGGTGGGGTGGGGGAAAGTGCTGCCCAAAAGTGAACTGTACATAAAAAGATACTTTTTATTTCTTTTATGTTTTTTCTTTACACTTAACTGAGTGATATTACAGTACATAGGTTATTTACAACTGTGCAGTAATGTGTGGCAAAATAAATTATCTAGAAGGCAGCAAGAATACATTGGTTAACGAATATAAAAACTGTACATAATTTACGGAATACAACTTTTTTTCATTTTTCTTTTTGTTTTTTTCCATTAAACTAATATTGGCTCTGTAGTGTTTCAAGTCACTTCCTCAGAAACAATGAAATGCCCAAGTAAAGAAATAGACAAAAACAATATTTCTCTCTGCCAAACCACAATTTCTCAATAGTCTCTTTGAATCTCAACATTCGTTATGTTTGTTTCTTCTGGTTGTCCTGTGGTGTTTTTGCAGTCCATGGCGGTCTGATGTGTTTGTGTTGGAACAAGCAGGGTGGCTGAGGAACACTCCGGTCTGTCCTCAGAGATCCGTGCCTGTCCTCTTCTGTTTCGCCAGGCTGAGAGGCTGCAGGGTCAGTCTCGTCCTCTCAGACACTGGGCCCTGATGTGCGCACACATCGCTAACCCTCTGCTGTATTCCAGCCTGCTGCAGGCTCTGTTCCACTACTGTTTAGTTAGGCCTGGTGCAGTGTGAACAGAGAGGGCGTCCTCTGGGTATACGGTCTTATAGCCCCCCCCCCACCTCCCCAAAACCATCAGCGGCTGGTTCTAGCCTCCTGGTCTGTCCATCCCAGCCGTCTTGCTGTAGATACACATTGAAGATCCACATGATGCACCTCTGTTGACTTCCTCTAGGTCAGCGCTGGACTCGGTCTAGTTCTCACGGCCCACCGGGAGCCCTGGGTCAACAGGGGAGGGCTTCTCTTCAGTTCTCCCTCAGGACAGGCAACACGCTGTCGGGAGAGCTCTTCTCCGATACCTCCTCCCAGTGGTGGTGGTTCGGTTTGTTGAAGCAGGGACCAAAAACGAACTCAGAAAATATATCTCTGTCCCCTGTCTCACCGTAACTGAGCACTGAGGAGTTTTGTCCCAATGTCAGAGTCTCAAAGCAAAAAACTGTTTCTGCTTCTCGCACTCTGATCAAACAAAAGCGTAAAAACTTTGAGGATGAAAGTGCAAGTTGTGTATTTTCTTTTTCCCCAGTAAAAACAAGTTTCCTTCTTCACGGAAGGGAATCGAGAGCAAGTTTTTCATCTTTAAACTTTTTCTATAGAATATAATTTTTTCCTGTCTAAAGTCCTCTTTCAAACTTGCTAGCCCTTTCCATTCGTTCTGTTCAACGAAGTCTCTTTGAGAAGAAGTGATTCAGACAAAGTTTAATCTCCATCTGTGAGCACAGGTGTGTCACGCAGGCAGCAGGACAAAGTCGTCGTTGACGTCGACCATTGGCACGTAGAAGGACGGCACTTCGTTGACACAGAGGGACTTGTGCCCTGCTGGGTCCAGCTCCTGGACCTTCAACTGCCACTCCATCCTTTGCACTGCGTTGAGGGCCGCTGCCTCGTGCTGTTGCCGCATCAACAAACACGTCTGGGGAGGGGAGGAGAAGCCAATCATAAATCCACGTGGCATATACACAAGAGTATGAAATCAAAGCCTTTAAATGAAGATGTAACAGCACATGCAGAGTGTTCACATTTACCTTCATACGGTCATATTTGTCATCCACATCCTGGATCCAGGAAATGAACTGACGGGCGTTGAAGCGATCTCTTACAGATTTGTTCTCATCACCCTGAGAACAGAGTCGCAACAGATTAAGTAATGGGTTACGTCATAATCGTCTGACCGTAACTATCAGTTATAATTGACGCGGTATATTTATAAAATTCCTACCTGACTCTCTGATGGCATATTGTATACTTCAGAGTCTAACAGCATGGTGCAGGCGCTGAACGGCACAGCCTGATTGGCTATTGTCCTGGCCGCTCTGCAGTGGACTCTTAAAACCTCCTGCTCACACGAAACAATGAGCTTCTCCTGTGAACGGTCAGCAAAAAAAGAGAGAAAGAAAAATGAACATTAGATAAAAAGTTGGGCATCGGGCTGACTGACGGGCGAGTTGGTGAGGTTAATAGGATGGTTCAACAGAGCTGTTACACAAGTTTCACAGAAACAGTCGTCACTTAATTAGCGAGAGGTGAAATTGATTTGTGTGTATGATTTTGCTCTGGCCTAACCCAGGAGTACGGGGTATGTGGATTTCACTTGCATTTCTATTAAAAACAGGCTTTGATCATAAATCAAAGAAGTGCTTATAGCGTTGTGGGTAGCTGGGGAGTGAGCAATGAGTGAACTAATAGAAAATGATCCAGAGAGTGTATTTCTTACCCGCTCTATGCTGTGCTGCAACCTGAGCTTCCCTCTCACTGCTTCCTGTTGCCTGAAGAGCTCCTTTAGAGGTTCTGACAGTGATGGAGGTGGGGCAATCTGATGAGGAAACACAACATCAGAGTGTTATTCAACCTTCTGATCTTTATTAAAAACAAGCTTTGTTTAGATTTCTAAAATAAGACAGACATATTTAAGCCATGCGCTAATGTTTGTCTTTTCAAAAAGGTTACCAGAATCGAACTGTTTTAAACCCATTTACTACAATGACCGTATCATAGGGGAAAAAGGTAGACACCGTTACTTACAACAGGTATGTGAAGCTTGCTGAGGGGCTTGCCATCCAGCAGGTAGGAGCCAGTGTAGGTCACATATTCAGCGTAACACTGTGGGGCCTGTGGGGTGATGTAGCACAGAATCTTCCTCTTTTCCTCAATCTTCTTCCTGATCTGCAGGTATTCGAAGTACGGGTTTGAGCGGTCACTGTGGTAGGGCTCAATATCGTCCAGCTTGATGGCATTGACCACTACAGCCAAAGTCTGCTGAATCATTTCCCTGGTCTGCTGCATGGCCGTGTTTACCAGCTGCACCTGGACCTGCGGCCCGGCAGGACGTGAAAATTTCCTCTTCCGAGGGTGCTGAGTCTGAGATTCCTCTTCGTCCATGGGGAGAAGGCGACCTTTTGTCGGCTTACTAGGAACTACTGGCGCTGAAGTTGTCACAGAAGTAGGTACAGACACTGCTGGAGTAGAATTAGATGCTGTGGAGGAGACGCTAAGGACAGATTCTTTTTCTTTCTTCAGGGGGGTGAGGGAGGAGGCTGAGATAGGTGTCGGGGTTCTCGTAGGAATCGGATTAATGCTCACTACTGGACTGGTTGTTACAGGGGTGGCAGTGGCGGATGAGGTTATTATACTGGAGGTAGGAGGGACAGCAGCAGCGGAGGGATTGTTCTTGGCGCGATTGCGGGTCATCCTTGGAGGGATTTCATCCACTTTCTTGGGGATATCTACAGTGGTGGACACAGCGGTCAGGGTTACCGGTGCTGGCTTGGATGTGGTCTCCTGAGTGTCTGGTAGTTCCACTGTGCTGGAGAGGCTGACTGCCACTGGGAGCTGAGGAGGAGGACTGCATGACACAGATTCTGCTACAGGCTCAGGCATCTCCTCCTGTCTCACCTCTGACTTGACAGCAGACATTGAATCCATGGGTAACTGCAATGATTCAGTGAGCGAGTGGATCTGTATGTGATGTTGCTGACTGGCATCTGGTTTTACAGATGAATATAACATACTGGGATCCGACTCATCAGGTCCTCCATAAGGTCCTTTTCTTTCCAACATGCCGCCCTGTTGCTGTGTGAGACACAGTGAGCTGTGTATTGGCACACTCTGAGGCTCAGGGTCCATGTCTTGCTGGAAGTTGACATGTGGTGATGGTACAACTAAGTCTTGTCCGGTTGACTCCACTAAACCTAGGTCTCCAGAAGGGCACGAAGTCTTAGCCAGCCTTGGTAAGTCCACCTCTATAATATCTGGGTCATCTCTGTCTGTAATAGTATGTCTGATGTGGGTCGATACAGTTTTGTTGTGGTCAGCTAGTTCCGGGTCCCGAGACTCTGCTTCCTCTGACTTGTCTGGAAGTGGTAGGTCAGGCAAGGAGAACGGTCCCAGGTCATCCAGTTCATCTGCATCAGCCGAGAACGGATCTGCCCAGGGCACCACAGGCTCAGGGCCAACAGCCGGAGCCATGTGGCCATCAGTGGGGGAACTGAAGCTGTGTGTGGTCTGCCTGCTGTCTGGTTCTACACAGGTAGACTCAGTGTCCATCTGGTGACTGTCCTCTATGCTAGGCTTGTTACATTCCTGGAAGAAAGACTCCAGCCTATTGGAGGATGACGATGCATTTAAATAGTTGGGTTCCCCATCAATAGCTGTGTCAGGCCTCTCTGGAGAGGGGATGTCAGCCACAGCCTCCTTCTGCTCATCAAAGTCCTCTGGGTCCTCTTTGTGCCACCTATTCCAAGTGGCATAAGGGGGAGTGACAGATGGGTGTCCAGACAGGTGCTGCATGTCACTGTCTGAATGGGAGTAAGGACTTGTTATTTTGGAAACGGCAGCCTCTATCTCACCATAAGTCCTGTGGGGAGATTTGAGGTCCATTTCAGGGTTCCAGCCCATGGTGTGATCGAAACAGTTCTCTCCATGGTTGGGTGCGGAGTGTGCGGGGGACAGCTGATGGACCTCTGGATCCTGCCGGTCTGGAGACTCAGCGGGCCAGCTCTTCCTCAGAGGGTCCTCAACTTGAGGGGAGAAGGAGCATGGTTCCCTTGTTTGCTCCGGCTCCTCCACCGCACAGTGGTCTCCGTCAGCTCTCTCATCCATATCACCCATTTCACCTTCTTCCTCTTCATCCTCCTCTTCTTCTTCTTCTTCTTCTTCCTCTTCTTCTTCATCCTCCTCCTCTTCCTGCTCCTGTTCTTCTGTGACAGAGGGAAGATCTGAGAGGACCAGATTAGGCTCACTGTGGTGAGGCTCAGAGATGTCATCAATGTCCAGGGGTGGCAACGCAGCAGGAGCTGGGGTCGGTGGTGCAGCTATCTCAAAGCAGGGCTCCTGTGGGTCTGGCCTGTGAACTGGCGTCGAAGGTTTGGGCAAGAAACTGGTGTACGCATTTTCAGGAAGGTGTTCATTAACCTCGGTGCCAGCAAGAGTTGGTGCTGCCACATCTGGAACAGGAACGGCTGGCTCCCGCCGAGGGGACAATATCCTCATTGGCGAGTAATAGGGAGATGCCAGGCACTCCAGCCTATCCGCAGTCGCTGATTTGTCTTCTAAAGTTTGGGAGGAAGGTGAAGGATCAAATTCAGCTGCTGGATCACTCGGCTGTCGAAGGAACTTGTCAGCCTCAGCTTTGAACTCCTCCTCCAGAGGCCTGCGGACGTCAGAGGATGCAGAACGGCTGACAAGTGGCAGCTGGAGGTTCTTCGCAGGGGTAGGGCAGGTGCCCTCCTGGAAACTCTGGGAGTTAGAGTACCTGCTGGGTAGACAACAAAAAGACACGACATTAGAAAATATGTCACATAAAACAGAATACAAAACACATAAATGATCAAAACAGTCGCCTGCTGCTCATATAAATACCTTTCAAAGAAGGATGGGGAGCAGGCATTCATTGACATAGTCATAGCTGATGAGTTCTGGCAGTCCAGGCCATCCAATATAATGTCAGGGTAATCCTCTGCACTACAGGATGGGGTACGTGGAGTCTGCATTACTTCCTCAAAGCTGGGGCAGGAGATGACAGACGTTGGCGTGGGGACACCAGTTGGCCTGTTCTGATCTGGCCTGGGAGAAGCTGGAAGGTTCTCCTTCATTTGGTGGCCAGCCAGCCAGTCCTTTGAGTTTTGGCTGTCAGTAGGCTGGAACTTCCTGCCAGGTGACATCATTTGGGCTGGGAGACCCACATCCTTCAGCTTCTTCTCTTTGAGACCAGACTCCAGACTGTTGGATTTCTTTGACAGCTCACTGCGGTTTTTCCGTACTTCCTCTGTGGACTTGGTTTTGTCCTTGAGTTTAGGGTCCCCTGACTTGGGTCTCAGCTTCTCCATCTGTTTCATCCTTTCTTTATGTTTCTTGTGGCGCTCTTCAATCTCCTGGTCTTTTAGACTTAACATCTGACCAAAACTTGTCATTTGATAGTCGCCATCCACCAACAGTTTTTCACGTGGACGATTATCTTTCCGCACTGTGTCTTTAGACTGAGAGAGCTTTTCGTTTTCATCCTTAGCCTTGGATTTACTGTGATCCATTCTGTTGTCTTTGTCCAATGCATCCCGATTTCTGTCCTTCTTCATGTCAAATTTAGGACTGTCTTCTTTTGACCTATCTTTTAGAACAGTGAGCTGTGGGCTATCTTTCAACCCTGACTTCACGTCCTCTTTGGAGTGTTTAAATGACCCAAAGCCATCAATGTACTTGTTCTTCTCCTCCTTCATTTTTTCCTTATGTTTCTCCTTTTTCTTTTTGTCCTTCATTCTGTCACTGATGACACCAGTCGCTTTGTCTTTGTCCTTTTTGGACATCTCTTTTTCAAATTCCAATGTTTTGTCAAAGTCGTCTTCGCCATCTCCCTTACCTCCATATGGGAATGTGTAAGGGTCTGCCTCTAAAGGCATAGGCTCTTTTTCAAAAGGTAAGCTCTCCCTGCGGGTATAGGACTCCCTGATCTCTTCTGTCTTGTCACGTTTGTCTCCTTTGTCCTTCTTGACCTTTTCTTTATCCTTGTCGTGGCTTTTCTTGGATGAAGATGAAGAAGAATGACGATGTCTCTCTTTCTCTCTGAACTTGTCCTGGGGTGTAGATATGGACAGGGAGTCTCTCCTGTCCTCGGACACATCAGTCAGACTGATGGAGTCATAGTAAGTGGTGAGAACTGGCTCGTGACCTCGGTCAGTGAAGCTATCTGAAGAGATTTCACTGTTCTTGTCATTGGAGTCATCCTTGTAGTCATTCATAGCTTCCTCCTCCAATTTTTCCAAGAGGGACTTTTCATTCTCACCGCTGCCTTTTGAGGGCTTCCTCTCCTTAGAATGGTCCAGCTTGTCTTTATATTTGCTCTTTGTCTTTTCCTCACTGGTGTCCCTTTTGTCCAACAGCTTTTGCTTATTTTTCTTCTCCTGGTTTGAATCCACTGACATTCTGTCTTTTCTTTCCTTATGTTTGGCATCTACAGAATCTTTCTTGTCTTTGTTGTGTTTCTCTAGGGAGCCTTTCCTTTCTTTGCCCGTGTCAAATGTGGCCTTTTCCTTCTTCTTTTCTTTGTGGTCTTTGTCCTTTGCCTTGTCGGTGTTATGCTTAGCCTCAGCAGAAGATTTTCTAATTTTTTCCGAAGGGAAGTGATCCAGCTCATCCTGATCAGGTGTTGAGTCTTTTCTGATGGAATCAGATACGAGGGCAACACCACCGCAACTGTCCTCATCATCATCACTTTCATCAGTGAATATGTCAGCGATCTTATACCAGGTTTTCTCACGGATTTTCTCAGGTTTTCTTTCCTCCTTCTTTACCTCCAAGAAATCCTTCTCCCTGTCAGCATGTTTGTCTTGAGAGGTCTTTTCTTTCTTGTCCTTGGTCTGTTCTGAAGACATCTTTCGGTCTTTGTCTTTGCCATGAGACTCTTTGTGTTTGTCTTTGGCTCCCTCCTTCTTGTCTTTGGTGCCACGGTCTGCATCCTTGTCCTTGACAGGTTTTTCTGTGGAGCTTTTCTCACTCTTATCCTTCTCCTGATCAGCTCCTCTGTCTTTTGTTTTCTCTTTGTGCTTGTCAGCTTTTGTCTTTTCTCGCTTTTCCATCCCCTCACCCTTCTTTTCTTTCTCCTTACCAGAATGGTTTCTTTCTCTGATATCACACGATTTACCGACAGCATCAATGTCTTTGAAGAAGGTATCATTGCCATATTCATCTCTTATAGATTCCTGCTTGATTTTTATGTCCTTTCTCTCCTTGATGAACTCGTATGAGTCTTTACGGTCTCGACTGTTGTCCAAAGAATCCTTGTCCTTTTTGTCTTTGACCGTGTCTGTGGACTCCTTTCGCTTCTTTTCTTTTTCAACTGAGTGACTGGAGTTCAGTTTTTGTTTTTCTGACCAGTCTTTTTGCTTTTCATTTGTCTTCTCTGATGAGCCTTTGTCCTTCTTCTTAGAAGTGGTTTCTTTGTCTGATCTTTTCTCATTGTGATCAGATTTTTTGTCCTTGACTTTGTTTTCTTTCCTTCTCGTCTCTTCCTTAACAGTCTCAACAATCAGTTTAACAGAGTTGTTGGCTTTGTATTCCTTGTACTCTTTGACAGGAGCATCCCAGCTGTCTTCTCCGTAGAGGGAAGAGTCAGAGGACATTTCAGAGCCCCATCTGTCATGATGGTCATCTGAGGCACTGAGCTTTGTGTCCTCCAGGTTGAGGAAGCGGTTGTTAACGTCATAGCCTTCATACTCAGACTCTTCCTTCTGTGCTTTGTCTTTTTTACATTTCTCCTTCTCCTCCTTTGTGTTTTTCTCCTTGTCCACCTTTAGATGCTTTTCCTCTTTCTGCTCGCTTTTCCTGTCTGCCTTTGAGGATGACTTCTCCTTGGACTTTTTCTTCTTCTCCTCTTTGTGAGCCTTTTGTTTATCTTCCTTGGGCTTCTCCTTCTCCTTAACATTTCTATCCTTGTCAGATTTGACAGGCTTCTCCCTCTCCTCCTTATTTGTCTTGTCCTTGGTAGAGTCTTTTGTCTTCTTATTTTTCTCCTCTTTCGCCGTTCTATGCAGGTCTTTTCCAGATGACCACTCCTTATCCTCAGACTTGCTTTTCGAAAGCCTGTCCTCCTTTTTAGAATGGTCTTTTTCGTGCTTGGACAACTTGACCTTGCCCTCAGCTGGCGATTCTGACTCAACAATTAGAGATTTTTGCCTTGAATCATCAAAATCAAAAGAATAGCTCTTGACAAATTTCTCATTCATGTCTTGATTAAGCACTAGACTAGGAGCTTTGTCCTTTTCCTTATTTTTGTGCTTGTGCTTCACCTTATGCTTTTTCAGCACTTTGCCGTCAACATCGGTTTTGGAGACTGCACTCTCTGCAATGGAGTTTTTGTAGAGCTCAGAATTTTTCTTGTCTACTGTGTTGCTGTGCACATTGTTATTCTTCTTTTTGTTCTCCTGCGCTTTCCTCTTAACTTGTTTTATCGACTCGACACTGGAGTCAGCAGAGGAGTAGTCAGACTCACTGGATAGTCTCGTTCTGACTGAATCCGAGAGAGAACTGACGTCTGACCATGTAGGAGATGACACAGTCTTCCAGCCATCTGTCCGCCACTGCTTTGGATGCTGTTCTGCTAGTGATGGTACTTGTTTCTGAGAATTCAAGTTTCCATGGGAAGAGGAGGACGACGCATTAAAGCCAGGGGATTCTTTCAGGCTCGTTGCGGAAGAGTCCTTTATACTATTTGAGCCCTTATCGTCTTCACTCTCCATATCTCCACAATCAGAGTCTGATGTACAGAATTTGTCGTTGACTTTGCCAAACCTGACTTCTTTACTGACATTATTTTTACTCTCCTTCTTCCGTTTCTTTTTGACTTTACTCTTGTCTTTCTGTTGTTTAGAGCTCATGCTGCCAGAGTCTCTTGTCTTGGTATTTGTTTGCTGGGCTTGTTGCCGTGGCGTAGGCGCTGGCGTGAAACACAACGTCCTATCATCCTCATCTGAACTGTTACTGTCAGAGATGATCCGCCTGACAGTTTTCTTTGGTGTGAGCGAGTTACTTTTGGAATAGGTTTTGACCTCCATCTTGGGTATGGAGATGAAGCTGTTGGCCTTGGTGATCGGATCCTTACGGAAGTCTTTTTTCAAGAGGTGTTTGTCGTCCACGGGAGGAACACGCTCCTCCTCATCATCCTCGTCAAATTCGTATTCGTCTTTGACGGGCGTGACAGCAGATTTAGGAGGGTCTACGGTTTTCCCTTTCGACTTCAGGCCCTTTTCAAACTCTGAGTCTGTGTTATTGCCATCGACAGAGCTGGACGGGGCAAATGAGGGCGCATCTTCTTCCTCTGAAGATTCTGTAGAGCACAAAGAGGGACAATCAATACCCATTCTAATTTAACACATACAGCCTCATCTTCAATAATAACTTACATAACATAGAAATCATTTAACAATTTAATTACATACCTGATGAGCTTTCTTCACTTGAGGTGTAAGTGCCTTTCCCCAACAATAGGTTCAGCATAGTTGGAGAGTTGGCAACCTTCAACGGTGTTTCGCCTCTCCTGTTGCTTTGCCGTGGGTCCCCTCCATACCGTAAAAGTAGCTTAACCACCTGGATAAATAAAATATAATTAATATTAGTTTCACAGTTTTTTGGCCATACGCATGAGCCAAAAATAAGCCTGACAGACAGAGTAATAAGCTCAAGAGAAAGAGGAGAAACTAAGTGTCTCTACCACTATGAACTGTCTTTATTGGTGATGTTTTTACCTTGAAATGTCCATTGTTGGATGCATCATGTAGAGGGGTGTCATCATCCAGACCCTTGGTGTTGACCTCTGCTCCGGCTGCCAGCAGCTGCTTGGCCACATCATAGTACCCCCTGTTGCACGCCTCATGCAATGCAGTCCAGCCTGAACATAAAAAGAATGACTGTGTGAGAGGCCTGTACGCAGCATATGGATGAACATATATAGCTACATTCTTGAGTTAAAGGACGGTCTATAGGAAGAGCCTCTCACCTGCAAAGTCTTTTACATTCACATCAGCTCCCTCGCTGATGAGCTCCTTGATGCGGCGTACCTCTCCACGGATTGCTGCTCTGTGCAGCCGAGTCTCTCCTCTCTCATTCCGTTTATTCACTTTGTCTTTGGTTTTAGATGCAGAGTTTGGCGTTCCCTTCTGACCCAGACTGGACTGTGACTGATGCTTTGGTGTTGTGTCTGTCGGTAGAAGAAGGACATTTCACTTAAACACCTACAGCAGCACTAACAGTTTGTCATGACACATTGTTTCTGTTTTGTGGGCCACTACAGATAAACAGTTGAAGTGCTTACAGCCAGAAGGGGGCAATCTTACTCTAACAATCGACAGCAAAGTGGTTGGATCTACTTCACTTGAGCTCATTTCATCACATTTACAAGATTAAACCAAAGCCTTAATCACATTTACATTATTGAGTTTGCACTGCTATTGTCCCAAATGGTATTTGAAACACACTCACTTAATCTATGTCCATGCCTACAGGCATGCAACAAAGGAATTAATATATAAATACAAGTGTCGATGCATTGGCCCTGACCAAACTAATTCTAATCTCAAATGTCAACACAGTACGAGAAAAAGTATTGTGTTGCAACAGTAACAGTATTTTAGGTATCCAATACATTTACAGCCAAATGACTTGGGGAAATAAAGGTTGCATTTGAGAGGACGTAAGAAGGAAGAATATCTTATGCAGAATCATGAGCAGCGGGGATATAGAATGACAAACAAAATGCTTGCGGGCCTTTGCGTTTGTTGTGACTTGGCTCAGATGCTGCGATTGCACCGTTGAGTCCAGACTAACAAGAGTGTTTCATTTCCTTTGATGGCCTCATAACTGTAACTGGGAAAAGATACAATCCCTTTGCTGCCGCGAAAACAAAACAACCGCTTGTTGACTGACATCATAGATTCACATTGCAGCTGTAATGAGAATTAATGTGGATTATTGTATAACTAAATCAAAATTAACCAAATGGTACTGTACAGAGGGAGAGTGTGACTAAGATTAAAAAAACTCCAGAAAATAAACAAAAACAATTGACCCATGCTCAGCTCAGCCCGTCTCTTTTTAAGCCCACCTTCATTGCTCTACCACACACACACACACACACACACACACACACAGTCTACATATAAAGCTCCCTCCCATCCCTCCGTCCTTGTCCGCCACCCATCCGCGGAAGACGTGGCCTCCATGATAAGTACGCACCTGGACTGTTGACGGACTCCTCAGCTGTCATTTGCATGAGCAAGGCCACCTGCTGCCGCTCAGAGAGGGGGTACCCAGCCCGGATCCCTGGCATCCCCATTCCAAACGGCAAACCCGCCTTCCGGGTGTTGGTGGGCTCCTTTTTAATGCGCTTCCGCTCTGGACCTGGTTTCTCTGTGATGAAAGTGAGAGGAAGAGAGAGGCAAAGTTAACTTACTTACTCTGCAACATTCAATCTAACTACACATTAATTCACACGTACACATCTAATTTACTGAACCACGTGGAAAGGGAGAGTTATAGGTTATATTAGTGTTCGACTAATGAAATGTGTGATCCATCTCTCTCATTACTAAAAAAGTATAAGCACTTAAATAATTCACTTTTGTGGCAATTTTTAAAAGCATGTTGAATATCTGACAACAGTAGGACTCATTTTGAATGTTTATATATCTCTTTTAGTTAATAAATGATCAATAATAAACAAACGACTTGACATTTGGTGTCCTTACTGGTGTTTGGTTGCTTATTTTCAGACCAAAAGACAATAAAGTAAAAAGTATTCAATTCACAACCATTTAACAAACGGTGTTCTCATTACTACAAACACTTTTCCCTTTCGTTTAGAATTTCCACTTGGCTATTTTCCATGCCTCTCATCTAAATAAACCTCTGTAAAAAAAACAAAAACATCCCCGCTCACATACTACAAACTGTATATGTAGCCCAGTATGTGAAGCGGGGGGTGACTTTGTTATTACCCAGCTGCCCCTGAGGAAGGGAGGGGCCAACAAGCAGCGTGTTTATGTCTGTCTGTCTGTCTGTCTGTCTCCAAGCCAATCAGCCCAAATCGAGAAGAGAGGAAAGAGGGTGTGACTTGGCAGAGCCGCTGTTATTACGAAATAGTTGGTTTACATTTCAATTCAACGTGGCCTTGCCAAGGTCACCACATGCCTGCCTGCCTGCCTGCCAGGCTTACTGGAGACACGGCAGTACCGGACAAAAGCAGCTGCTCCACAAAGACACACCCAGCAATTATTTTCAGTGGCAACATACCATCTGATGACCCTTACGGAGGGTAAAGCTACACATGACTGTAACACTTCATCACTGAAGGAGGGGGAACAACTCCCACAGCGGCTGGTAACAATACAAACTCACGCCGCAAGGAGAAATAGAAACAGAAAACTGAAATGTCCAAGTGCACAGACACCAGCAGATGTACTGGAGCCGGATTTCTTTGAGATTTTTCCTACTCCGAGACTGGCTGCGTCGCTTCGGGCCACAAACACACAAGTAAACAAGGCGAGGAGGAAGCATGGCAGCTGACGCTTCCGGTGGCTAAAGTCTTTCCAGGGAAAGATTTTTCCAGTCACAAGAACAGAGCTGATGAACTTTCACTAACATCTGTGAACACTTACAGCTAATGTGCCCCCACCCCTCTTTGATACACTCTCACGTTCTCCGAAGCATTTGCCATTTAGACACATTCCTTCTGCTAGGACTTTTAACAGCAGGAACCACAGAAGCAGTCCAAACATGTTTTTCGAGCAGCAGAACAGAGAAAGTGCTACGCTAGCTTTTCCAGGCTTAGTTTACAAGATTGGGAACCAGGAAGGCAGTTATTACCCCGACGCACACATGCAGAGGGACTGCTACTAAACGACATACAAGGCCAAAGTCTCTAATACAAGCGTCGTCATCAGTGGCAGCGATCGGCCTGCTCTCCTCTGACATGGATCACGCTGCAGGTAGCACAGATCTAAATGCGGATGGTGCACAAAGCAGCAACTACTATCTGCGCAAGCGTGTGTGAAACTGACAGGATGTCGTGGGAAAATGAGACACAGCTTGTTTATGAAGGCAGAAGGCAGGAATGTGATTTCACGAGCTTGATGATTGGTTAATCACCCTGAGAATTTAAGGATGGCTTGATCAGACTATGACTGTCCAAAGCCTGCCTACGATTATTCATCACACACACACACACACACACACACACACACACACAAATGTGGATTATTGAATTACCCAAATGCACAAACAATTGCGCAACATGATGTGCCTGCTCCTGGTGGTATGTATTTCTGTCAGTTGTCTATTTAAGGAACGCTTCTCGAGCTTTTATGTGTCTCAGTAAAGTGATATTACTCAGCTTACAGACAGGCCTGAAACCTCACTCTCCTTACTGGCTTGAAACTTGACTAACAAGATAAGAGGCAAGGAGAATAAAAAAAAAAAAGCAAGCTAGCAAGGGATAGCCACCCATGAATAGAGTGCATACCTGAGCCAGGGGAGGAGACCACATCAAACATAGATGTCTGCTTATAATAGAGTCAGATTTTGATATGGCAGGCAGACAATAACACAGTGCTGGCTAATGCCAAAACAAAGAAGCTGTCTGGTTCAGTTGGTCTACACAACAAGAAGAACCACTCTAACCAGCCTGACCAGGTAACGTGTGACCATGGCACACTCGGGTTAAACACTGTTCTGCTTAGGGACTAATAAAACGTGCATAAACAGGAAGTGAAGGGAGAAGAAGCAGGATGTGGCCAACAGGATGTTTTGTCAATGCTTTGTATTGAGCAAGAGAGACGTATAGTATGAAGACGGCGAGCTCCGTCTGTGCTCTACGTCTGACTGCCATGTTTGGTACATATTGCTTTTGGGACGAGGATCTGTGCAAAAAAGCTGTCAGCTCACGCCGCCTTCCTTCAACGCTCACGTACCTGACCATCATTAATATGCTGCGCGACTGACCTCATGACAAAAGGCGCTGCTGCAATTACAGGCAATATCCAAAAAGACTCAGTTCGAGTGCACAAAAAAAAAAAAAAAAAGGTGACTGACGTGTTGTTTATTTGGCCGGTAAGTCTTGGCCTTCTCTACATACTAAGTGGACATTTTCGCACCCAAAAACAATTCACTAAATTGCTTTCCAGAGTGGAAAGTATGATGCAGGCCCGCTCAGACATGGTAAGAGGCCGCGTGGCAGCGGTGCCAGCATAACTTATCAACACAATCCTGCTGCTGTAACACTTTTTATGTTTGCCCTGTCAGGCAATGTAGCATGAACAAGATATCTAATTAATCGAGTGTCTCGGGGCAGCAATGCAGAATTTATTTTTCACTGTGGGTAACAACTTGAACTTAGCCACATTTGAATCACAGGCTGACACAAACACGTGAATCTATTAGTGCTGCAGCGTTTACGCTCATTATTGATTAGTCGATAAAATGACACAAAAATCACCAATTACTCCAAACCCAAAGTAACCTCAGCAGATTGGAGCCGCACGTCCTCACATTTAAAAGGAAGCACAAGCGACGCATCGATTAACTAAAAGACTAGTCGACTCATTTCAGCGGGTTAAATATGTCAACAACAGAATTGTTTGTCTGGCTGCAGTCAAACGCAGTTAAAGTGATCAGAGGCTTCATGAGGCGACCAAATGAAGTCATGGAGCTGTGTTTGTCTCACTCCTTATGAGACTGTATTTCACAATTTCATTGTTTACAGACCAGAGGAAGAGCAGGGGTGGGAAGAGAAGATGGAGCAGCTTTCTTTTTGTTTGTGCTGCTTCGGTTCACAAAAACAACCTGAAAGCGCCAAGTGCTCACATGAAAACAGCATTCAAAAAATGATCCTTGTTAGTGCGGGCGTGGTCTTAATCTGTTGTGATTGTTCTAACATCTATCCTTAAAGCCTGACTGCTGCCGCGCATAGCGAGGAGGAAGAGGGAAGAGAAGAGCGGAAGGAGGATGACCTCAGGAAGGAGGAATGCTGCTGTCTAGTGCTCGTCAGGAGGAGGTCAAGGGAGGCTTGGCGATTCTGCGAAGGGAGGGATGAGTATTGAAGTTCTGAGGGCTTTGATTAACCTCAGCTCGAACGGGCTGTGGCGCGCCGTCCACGGGCGTACAGAGAGTACATATTCCTGTCCCTCCTCCAGCTCGCTTCGGCTTCTTGTAATATTTGTAAACACTAAGCAGACGTCTTGCATGTACATGCTAATTAGAGGCCGGGTTGATAGCAATGCACATAAACAACATCACTGCAAAGGACTCGCCTGCTCGTATAGAAATGGGCGACGCTTTGAAATACATTTAAAGTCAGCCCAGGAGCAGGCCAGAGTTTTTAAAGATAAATTTGGCATTCATCAGATCAGAAGACAGTTTCCAACACTAGATTTGAACACAACTCTAAACAATATAGGCGAGACGTGTCAGGGAATCAGAGTGAGACAAATATAAGGGAGATTTAAGAGCGACGCCTGTGTGAGGAGTCTTAAATTAATACATGCTACCTCTTAAAACAAGACAAGAGTCAATATTTTATCGTTATTGCTTGATTACTAGCATGAAGCAACCACTGGTCTTTAATAATAGCACAAAACCAGCTAATTTCATGAAACTTAGTCCGTTATTTGGCCTAAATTTAGATGCAAACTTCAGCGTTTTCCCTTAAATGTTCTTGGCAGGTACAAAAAACAGTGGATGAAATAAATTATCTTTCCCCGAGAGCATGCGGCTGCAGAATATTCATGTATACGATACCGTACCCCACGGTCATAGCTAATCTCAGGTACAGAGGAATGGAGAGCTGATAGTAGGGTGGGGTTGAGTGGGGGTGGCGGGGGCTGTGATGTGTCCGAGGTGTAAAATTTTGCAGAGGGGCTAGACACTGACCCAGCAGGGTCGACACATGAAAGGCTGAGCAACAGAGTCACACTGTAAAACACGGATCCGCAGAAACAACTCAATTCACCGTGGACGACACACGCAGACACAGAGCAAACACGCTTCTCCCGGGTCCGATCAAACGATTAAGACTCGCCACATCTGAGACTACATCATTCAACTGATGTGATGCAATTCATCCAAATAAACTCGGGAGCGCTGCTGTGACAGACAGATGCTAGAAACTCGCTTGTATAAACTGTGAGGGTTACGCAACGGCACGATGTCTGCAATCGTTCAGGATTCGACAGTTTGTAAACACAAGAAAGTATACTCGAGACCGAGAGGTTGAAAGTGAAGGGCTTGGGGGGGCCCAACCCAATAATGAGCAATCAGCCAATTAGCATACTAATAGACAGACCGTCCAGCTATTGTTCCTGAGATGAGAGTCCACACCTCCCCTCACAGAGTGGGGGGTTGTGGAGTTCACCGCTTCTTGGAGGAGCTACGAGAAGCAGCCCAAGAGAGCCAACAGGTAAATAAAATGAAACCAGCCAATGAGGATAAAATAATGATATGAAATAAGGGTGTGTTATTCCAGGAGAAAACAATACACTAAATAATCTTGCAACAACAAGGAAGCAAAATGCAATGACACACACACACACACACACACACACACACACACACACAAAACAGGGATTCAATCAAAGGAGGAATGAGGAAACAAGTCAGAGCTTCTCAATCAAACATTCTACTCTTTGTAATCACTTTGAGCCACACAGTGAGTACACACAACCCCACGTGTCTGCGAATACATGTCCAATCTTACTAAACTTGACCACAATAGTCATCTCTTGCAACACACACACTTATGCACACTCCTTTTCCAAGTGTAATCACAGCACATAAACCAATGTTGCGACTCAGCCAGCTCTGATGATGAAGCCTGTTACCAAAGCCTCCGAGTTGGACCATTATCAACAAACTAAATCCTGAACCCTAAAGCCCCAAGTCAAACAAGCATGAGCAGTAGTCCTTCTCTGCCTAATTAAAGAAAACACAAAGCCGGAGCCTTACCAAAGCCAGACCTGGTCAGGCCTGTACGTTACACAAATTCCCACTTAATTGGATCATGATTTTGTGTGGTCTCCCGTCTCCTTTTCGGATGGCGATTGTTGGAACAAATTCCTCGGTTCTGCCGCAAACACACAGCCAGGGTGAAGCTGGATCTGTGAGGCCATTCACTCGCTGCACAAAGCCCAGCCCCCCTTTTCACAGAGCACGCCTAAGTACTTCCTGCAAGCTTGAGAGGATGTGATGCAAGAGCTCCTACACCTCTTTGATTCGCACTTCAAAGTCACATGGAGGTGGAGAATGTCAAAACGCACGAGCGAACGCATTCCAGTGTCCTCTTACCTGAGTCAGAATCTTTCTGGTCTCCATTAGCTCCAGCAGTGAAGGGCAGCTTCCTTTTAGGGGCCTTTTCTTTCATCTCTTTGACCCCATCACTGCGATCCAATTTGGGAGTCTTGTTTGACAACACTTTATCCTGTGAGGGAGACAAATCAGAACACTTTAAGTGACACGGTTTAGAGCGAACACAGCTTTTTTAAAAATCTGAGTAAAGCTAAAGTATGAGCTGGCGGAGGAGGACCATAGTCCCATAGTTGGTGCCATTCTCTGCCTTTTTTCTTTTTGCTATTATGGGCTTTGCAGACCAGAAAACTTTTCCATGGAGTTCCCTCCTAGATTCCTGGCTCCCCCAGCCACAGCACAAAGAGCCAGGCGCAGGGAGAGGAGGCTAAGCTGACGCCGGCTGGGCTCTGTGGTCTACAGCTGCTGGAAACAATCACCAGCCCGAGTGTATCTGCTATCGACAGATGCAAATACTTCTAAGTTCAGCCCATTTCTTTGTATCGAGAGCTGATAATGACTTGCTTATCCAGACTAGCAGTTAGAGCCGAAAACACGTGGCTGAAAAGAGATATGTCTGGAGCTGTTTGTGATGAATTCTTGGAGGGAAATATTCTAACAATCAATATTAGTGGCTACTTTTTATTTTATTTTATTTTATCGGACCAACAATCCTGGTCCAACAAATGAATAAAAATCCAAGCTTCCACGAGCAATAGCTCATTATTCTTACTAAATAAAATTGAGTTTCGGTAAAAAAGTTCCACTCATGGACCAAACGGAGCATAACTGTACAAAGTAAACAGAGCCACAGAGTGAAAAACAAACATACAGATGTACAAAACGCTGTAGGACACTTCCCCACATGAGAGGAAATGGTCTGCAGAGGGAAGGAAAGAAGGAGAGGGGAGAAGGGAGAGAAGCTTCATTCAAAGCTACTCACGCTAAAACATATTTCAAATGTTTGACTATTCTTTTATGTGAACCTCTGTACTAATTGTGCAGAGTACAGCTGTATTAGTAAACAATATTTAGAGAAAGAACAGATTCTGTGCTGGCAGATACTCAGTGGTAAGTAAGAGCCCAGGACTCTGTTTTATGCACTACTTAAACTGCAAAATGTGTGTTGTCATTAACACAAATATACATTAGTGTTATGTTAAAAAATGTATCATACCCTTTATCACTACATTATTTGTCAGTTATCCTGCAAACTAAATGCTCCCCCAGTATATATTTTCTATTTCCATATCTTAATATTTCAGCTAATAACTGTGCTTGGAGAATACAACGTGTGTGTTTTTAATCAGTATGCTTTGTGTACGTATGGTTTATGCAGGTCAGATGTCATGTACACACACACACACACACTTTATTTCATTTCATTTCTCTGTCCTACCTTCTGTCTGTCCCCCTCTCATCTCTCTCTATCCTCGGGGCAGGTTTTCCATTATGTGTCGACTCTTTGAACTCCTCCCCCTGCCCTGCCCCAGTCATAAGACTATGATGTCATGGTACAGTAGAGACAAACAGTGTCAGCTACAGTTAACTGATCTCTCTCTCTCTCTGTTCCTCTCTCTCTCTCTCTCTGTCTGTCTGTGTCTGCACTCAGCTCCACAAAGGCGTGTACAAGAGAACGCACAATTCATGATGCACACATCTGGGCATGTGCGAACGCTTTAATACATCTGAGCGGGGAAGTCGAGGTGTGAGGGAGGGGATGTGTCTTCAAGGGAGCGTACAGTAAACGTGGAGCTAAGCTGCACTGGTAGAAAAACAGTCAAATCACCGAAGCTCGCCACCAGTTGAAAATTAGAATGCCGGCTCTCACACACATTCACTGAAATGTTTATTAATGTGTGTTGTTTTTAAAAATGCATAAGCGAAACTCTCCAGAGTTAAAAATGTATTTTTTTATTCTGACTTAAATTTAAAGGACGCTTTGACCACCAGAGACTTTCCTCAGATCAGCCTTTATGAGACACCCTGTTTGATGGTCTCCTAGCAATGCCTGCTCTTTTCGTCTCACTCCGTTTTCCACCCACCCCAGTGCGCTCCATTCCCTCCCCTCCCCTCCCCTCCCTTCCTCCATGCCAGAGTCTGATGCAATCCTTTGCAGAGGGCTGTAAATCCATGCCTGCATAAGCTGCACCTCTCCTCTTTTCGCCTCTTGGTGTTGCTGCCGGTAGCTTAACAGTTGGCACGCGCCATGACATCATCAAGCTGCGCCCGATACTTTGTTACGCTGCAAACAACATGATCGTGCCTGTGTCAAATTAAAGGGGGAGGGGGGGGGATGCTACGTTCGCAGGCTCCAGACTGAATGTGTCTTAACAGGCCGACGACGGCCCGAGAGGTGTCTTCTGAATGTACCTGAGGAGCCTGGCCTTCTTTTGCCTCAGTTTCAAGGACACAAACACTGCATTCTTTGTGGCCATGAGCGTCCAACTGTCTGTTATGCGAGAGTCGAGACGGCCCTGTTAATGCTGGGAAGTAGTAACCACATTTAATTAGCATTTAGGCCGTAAATACTTCACATGAATGAACACGTAAGATATCACCTGCAAAGCAGAAATAATAAGTTCATGCTCTTGGTACCCGGCTTAAAAAAAAAATCAACTATCTATGGCGACTGCACAGGCCGCATGCATAGAGAGGAAGCATTCCAACAATGAATCAAATGGTTTAAAAAGTCCAGACAAGGACTTTCTATGTGCTAACTGAGAAAAAATGCACCAAGGAGACGATCCAGCGACATATGAACAACATTTCTCAAGTCTTCCTGCCACCAATCCAAAACTATTACCATCATTTTAGGTTCTCTTACTGTCTGCATTGTCTTCTAGCGTTTTATACTTGTTGATCGAGTGTAGTTTAGCGTCTGGTTTACAGCTATTGAAACTGGGATTATATGCTTTATGCAAACATTTGTGTAATGGGTGTAGTATGTGTGTGTGTGGTTTTTTTTTTCAGTCTTACCTTCTTCCCACCCTGCTTTTCCACCATGTCGGTGTTGAGTGGGAAGTGGTCCAGCTGGGGGGTTTTAGAACCCCCACCTTTGGGCATCGTTCAGCTCTCCCCACGCCAAGCTTCATTCACGCTGCCATTGCATCGTCATCAACCGTCTGGAACAAAGGAAAAGAGGAAAAAAAAAAAAGGATGAGCGGGGGGAGGTTAGCGACTGGCCACTACGCTTTCTTTGAAAACACATTTACACGTTGCCAGACAATGCAGCCATTAGCGGTAACATCAAGCACTCTATTTTCAACCATTACACCGCTGCTCGAGAGGAAGAGCAGTTGAGAGGGAGGACAGCAGGCTGGGTTGCAGCTGTGGCAGGCAAAAAAAAAGCTTATCAGCTCTCCAGGCTGACCCCAAAGAGCAAGCTAGGTCTAACCCAAATACCTTCAAACATGTTGTGTAATCTCTACTACTTTCAAAGTAAGAGAGACTGTGATGCCGCGCAATGGCAGACACGCTATTCATATCAACCGTACGACAAATAACGCAGCCACATAGTGGAAAGTCAAGAATGACAACAGCACGTACCGCTGTGTAAGATATTGCGTAACCCCAATACGGAGAGCTGGGAACAGCTGAGGAATGTCTTCAGGAACGTGACTGGCACGTCTCAACAAAAACCCAAACAGCTACTTCCCGCCATAGCTAGCCACCCCTTGTAATTGTGGGTTTTACCCCGTCCTGATACATCCAGACCATAGTCAGTTAAGAAGATGGGCCGTAGACGTCTTACGAGAAACCTACTTGCTCTGAGTGACTGGTTTTAATATGAACGTATGGAGTAGATTTAACGTGCTGCGTGTTCTCAGTCTACTTTGACCTGCGTGCGGCTACACAACAACAACAGTGTGTGCATTGCTATCCTTCATGAAGAGAGGCCTTCTGCTTCACGGAGCCACGGATTAATCATCCCCATCCCTTGATTCTCTCTCCCATAATGCACTTTTTTCTTCAGAGTGCGTCCAAGTATGATCATCCTTGTGACTGACTGAGTGAACAGATGAGACCATGGCTGCATCATATATTTTTTTAAATTTTTTATTTTCCCTCTACTCTCAGACACTGGCACTCCTATCTTCTCTGGCGCCACTTCCATCTCCCCTCTCCTCTCCTCTCCTCCCCACCCTCCTTCCCTTCCCTTCCCTCTGCAGTTATCCTATTCAAAGACTGCTATTTATATCCCTCCAGTCAAGTCAGTCAAGTCAAGACGGCACAGCCAGCCAGCCAGCCAACCAACCAGAGAGACACGCAGCTATAGAGGATGTACTGCTCCCCTTTTACTGGTGTATGGAAAGAGACATGAGGGACACAGCAAACCACGGCCCCTTCCTTTCCTTTCCTCTCTCCTATAGCTCATTGTTACTCCCTCATTTCCACTGCTGGGTACTCGCTCCAGCCTCCCCTTAAACTCCTCTCACCGCACCAAACAAAGTGGCAGGAAGGTCGACTACTCTCAGAAATAAACAAACCTTGCAGCAACACACACACACGCACACAAACGGACACGCACACACAAACACACACCTCAAACTGGGTCAGCTGAGCTTCTAGAACAATAATCTCTACACTATTTTGGGACTACTATGATGGGTGGTTATAGCAACAGAGCGTTTCGCTGACATATGAAATACAGGAAAATGATGTTTGCAAGCTAGCAGTCACACAAAGACACACACAGACACAGACACAGACACACACACACACACACACACGGAGAGGAAACCCTGTTCAAAACCACAGGCCTCATTTCCTTTGTAATCCCATCCCAATCAAAAGACACATAACATCTGCTAACAGTGTGAGTGTGTCTCGCTCACACTAAACACTTGATTAATTTCTCGTGTGTCTGTGTGTATGGGAGGGTGTGTGTGTTCACCAGTAACGGCCTGTACTAGACAAAAAACAAACAAACAAACAAACTAAGCTGCACTGCAATAATAAAGAATATGAAAGCTGAATGAAGGCGAGCAGCGCTGCTGCGTCTGATCATGACTTCTTATTCAGGGCTTTGACTGAGGTTGTGTAGTTGCCCCGAGAGCAGAGTGCTCAGGATTATGAATGTATTAAATCAGGCTGGTAAAACATCGTTTATGATTGGAAAACAAACAAAAACAAACAGCGGGTGTCTGCATCCAATCACTCGCTCTGCTTCTGCCAATGCTGCCAAAAGGTTAGCCACATTTGACTGGTTTGACAGTGACAGTGGTGCATATTTGAGAGAAGATTGTTGAGCATTTCTTACATTTTATAAATTTCATTTTTTGGTTGTCATGACACACTTAAAACATCTGATTAACAGAGCGTGCCAACCACTGCAACCGCTATAGCCAGGCATGTATTTGCGAGGTTAAACACATTCAGCATTGTGAAGTGAGAGATCGTGAGGTTACACATAACGGCCGGCATTATTATTATTTCATTTATAGTTTCTTAACAAGCATCACATTAAAAAAAACAAGATTATTATTGTAAAGTAGTGATGCTAACTTGAGATATGTCAGCATTTTCAATCTTTTAAATCATTTTATTTTGAAAAACTGAAGAGTTTGTGTGACTCATCGTATGTTCCCCTTTGTTTTTTTTAAAAACTTTCTGTGTAACGTGTGTCACATGTCCACTTGGGCTCTTTTGGGAAAGTACAGCGTGTGCTACAGTCCTGTCAAACAGGCGAGATGCTCAGGTTGCAGCCTGATAATGTTCAAGGGTCATGCACCGTGTTCACTGCTGCAGAGGAAATAAGGTTCCTGTTTATGAACGGCACCGCAACGTTTCGCTACCGTCCTTCATCAGCCGAGCGGTCTGGACCGCCAAGGCTCGCTATCAGCTACGAGCCAGGCTAAATTAGTCTAAAGAAACCAGTGTGCCTCCAGCTAGCGTATCGCAAATCTACGATCAACGATGCACTTCGCAACCTCTCTCTCTATCTTAGTGTGTGTTGTGTGTGCTCTTCAAAGAATGGCCGAATAATTCTCAGTGAATACTGAACAGTATTTTTACTTCTCACCTCTGTTAACTACAGGATATGATTCGGATCAATCCAAATATTAAATCAGCTTCAGTTAAATATTTAAACATGTAGACAGGTTTAAGGTCTGAACAACCTATTGATTGTCTGCTGACCGGTCCATCAAAAAACAAAAAAAAAAACAACAACAACAACACAGGAGCACTGTTGCGTTTTAATGTTTTATACATGACGTCAGCCAAGTTAGACTTGGCCATGGAGATGATGACTGCAGAAAGAAGTGGTGAGAGGTGAGCCAGAGAAGCAATCTCTTCCAAATGAAGGACAAGACCTGCCAGTACTACTATCCATCCCTTCTCTCTCACTTACATAAACACACATACACCTTTCTTGCTATGTCCCACCGTTCCTTTTTTCTATTCATCCTCTAGCATCCTCTCTATCCTCTGAGCCACTCCCTCTGCGGTCAGATAGAGGCCAACACTTCAGCATATTGCAGCATACTGTGTGCACACTCACAGACGCACTGACACGCACCACGAGCGTACTTGCATCGGGATTGTTATCGTACCGGCGTCACTGATTTGGGAAACTTAATGTTAAACCTATGGGCTAAAATCTAAAAAAATCACGTCCGAGCCGAATAATTTCACGACTGTTGAAACTGTCATGCAAAATGAGCACTGAATGATTAATAATAAACTATTATTATACAATATGTATGCCACTAGTCTTTAATCTAACTAGCAGTTAGTCATCCACTGATGACATCTTGTAAAGCTCTATGAGCGGCCATATAATAATATGGCTGTGGATTTATAACTTTTAAAAGCATGTGACGATCTATTATTGTGTCAACATGTGTTACAATAAAAATAGCAGTGTTACCTAAAGACTAATGCTACATTAATTAGAATGCTTTGAAGGATAAAATGCTAATTCACTTCAAGATTTCTTCACTAAAATATACAAATCTATGAGCTCAGCCCTGGAAGGCTCATGGAGCAACTTCTGTCATATCAGTGTTTTGCATGCCGAGCAATTTTGCTACGACATGGCACTCTCAAACTTGATTATATATACGGGGAAACAAAATACAGCCATGGGAAAACACAATGATGTAAACATACACACACACGCAGCTGAGAGTAAGCGATGGTGCAGGTGCAGAGACGAAAAGTAGTCGTTTGCTCGAACCCCATGCCACTCCTAGTTCATGGCTCTCATTGTACGCGCAGAAACACACCTCGCATTTTCCACAGTGACAGCTGAACAACACGGCAGCTGCGTGCAGGGATGGGCACGTTGCTCTCTGTCTGCGTTCATGTTTTTGTGTGTGTGTGTGTGTGTGTGTGTGTGTGTGTGTGTGTGCGCGCCCACAAACCCGATTGCACAATCAGACACAAAATCAGCAGCACACTCCCTGGCAGTCAGTCAACTGATATCTCGGTGTTGGTTAACAGATATGGTACAGCTTACACACAGCAACATAAATAGTGAAGCAAATGTTAGACAGGTCAGAGTGTCCTCGTGCCGGAGATGTTTATGGAGGCACAAAATGAAAGTTTATAGTTTTGAGGCAAGATACGACTCTCTTTGAAAGTCACCTCAGCCACCTGCTGCAGCCACACTCAACATTTACAATGAGAGTGACGGAGTAATGCAAGTGCCCCCGTCCCTCGACTAAACCAACCCCCTGAAGGAAAGATTAAAAAAAAATAAAGCACACTGTATGGCTAATGTTAACAGCTAAAAACAATGACTTGTCTCAACGGGATTTTTTTTGATTGACAGGTAGGTGTCATTTAAGGAACCGGGCTTCATTCAGCCCACCTCAGCTCCACGACTGGTGGAGGCAGGACTGCCAAGTCAGCGACGACCAGAACCACCACATGCTCAGCTTCACAACGACTATTCAGAAACATGCGGGTGACACCACGGAGACTACGTCCACGTTTTATATAGTCTATGGTTTAGACCAATGTCTCAAGTCCCTGAAGACAAAGGCTACAAACATGTTTCAAACCATGTGGAAGCCACAGATACTGACACACCTTGTTGTATTTTGATTCAGCACCACCCACGGCTAAACACTATTACAAGTTTTTAGGGAAGGTGGTATAAAAAAAAAAAAAAAAAAAAAAAAAAAAAATCTCTGCTGAGATGTCACAATGCCTCACCAATCTCTACCATCTTTGCCTCGAACCTCCGACTATTATGTTATCCACCTAATGTTATAGCAACTGGACCAGGCTGTACACTGTCGGTATCATCCACTGCTGCATCCTGCTTCATCTCAGTTTCCTGATCTGAATTACACATCAAATGTGGGTTCAGCTCATTGTTCACAGAAATGTCTCACTCTTACAGAAACCACAGAATTGTTCACACCTTGCCAAAAGCCTGCGTGTTTGTGACAAGGTTAACAAGATAGATGTTTTCTTTCATACACCAATCATTAGTCATGATCCATCATTTAAAAAAAAAAAAAAAACTATTTAAGGACCTTATTTCTTATTAATAGTGACTGTGATGCAACACAAAGTATCACATTTACATTTATTCTTTTACATCAGACAATGCCAGCTGAAACTGTCTCGTTATATAACAGCTCATTTGACATATCTAAAAAAAAAACAAAAAAAACACTGCAATGTATATTAACTGAAAGTCTTCTGGTTATTATTATACTATAATTGTACCACATCATCTCCAGCCCTAGTCTGTGCATGTGTGTACCCTTCAACGCCTGTGGCAATCTGCTGACATGCCATGAGAATGGTCTATAGAAGGACAGCAGCAGTGGCAGCGGCAGCAGCAGCTAGCTAGCCCTGTTTGGAGTGCAAATAAAGCCAGCCGGGCTCGGCTGCTGTATCCTGGCAACCAGAGCTCAGTTTGGCTGCTCAGTCCCTGACCTGGGCCCATTCACTTCATTATAAACCTGTGTAGAGAAAGAAGAGACCGACACGTGAACGCAGCCACACACACACACACAAACATGCGGCAGCACATACAAAAGCGCTGAGAGGAAAGATGCATTATGTTAAAAACAGGACTGTGTGCTTACAAGAGCAGAATAAAAAAAAAACAGTGATTATGTGTACTACATGAGCTTGTTTTTGGAAAATTTATAAGGTTAGTAGGATAGCCTGTACTCTCCTAGAGCTAGTTAGTATTTCCAGCAAACAGATTTGGGTTTGAGATCTCGACCTTTCATTTCTTTTCATATTTATTGTGCGTAAACAGCGATATGAGAAGCAGGTGATGCGCAGAGGGGGGCATCAGGGAAATGACAAAATATATATGAAATGTGAGCGAGTGGGAGTGGTCATATTATCCATAGGGCTCTAGGAGTAGAGAGAGAGCCAGAGAGCAAGAGAGGAGTGAGATGTGGGGAGGAATCCAATCACTTGGTCTGATTTTCTATTCTGAGCACGTTCGCTCTCCCTTACACCTCTCTGTTCCATCCAATAACAGCTCAGTGCTTGCAGCCTGCCTGCCTGCCAGTCTGGTAAATCATGCCGTCTTTGCCGGTGACCTCGCTAAGATAGTGGCAGGCCTGTATATATATGCAGCTAGGCTGCAGGAAAGGCCAGAAACAATCTAGTGCTTTTTTGGCTCTCTCTCCTGTCCAATCCCTCAGCTTCATCAGCGCTCTGACTCATTCTCATTTCTTTCCCCCCTCTCCTCTCTGAGTGCTCCTCTCTCATCTTCCTCTCTCTCTCTCTCTCTCTCTCTATTCTCAACATCTCTCTCTCCTCTCCTCTCTCACAGGCAAAAGCCTGACATTGCCACAGCAACGTGTGAGCGCCACACACACAGACACACACACACACACACACACACACACACACACACACACACACACACACGGAAAGCCTGTTGCCTAGCAACTCAGGGATGAGACAGATGCAGGCCTATCAGAGAAGATAGTGAAAGAGCCGTGAACAGAGAGAGGGAACCTATTGATGGAAGAGTGCCTCTGCATATCAACCTCATGCAATGAGGGTTCAATCATTTTCTGACCTTTGGATCACCGTGTGACCAAACTGAGCTGTTTAACTTATTCACACACTCTTATGTACTGACAGATGTCATTTCTAATACAGGTGCGCGCAGTTATTGATCCATCGTCGCTTTACATGAATCTTTGTGCCGTAAAACAGCCACAACAATGACACGAGAGCCTGTGCAAACATTCCTGAAAACAAAACTCTCGTGTCCGCGCTGCCTAGCAATACAATCAAGAGAAGTTTGCGCCACTACGTCAAACATGACAACAAAAAAAAGGCACTTGAAGCATTAGCTGAAGCCACATTATCTGCTCCAATTCTCCGGATAGCTTGGCCTTATTTTCACATGTTCAACCCCCCCTGACCGAGCGGCCACAAAGCAGGACTGATGGAAAGAACAAGGGCACGTTTGGTAGACGCATCTTCCCCGTGGAGGGAACGTACTCAGGACGATTGGGATCAGAAGCACACCGAGCCAAGCGCAAAATGCACCGAAACAACAAGAATCTATCTGGAAGGTATCAAGAGTACAGAGTATACTCCTTAATGGGTGATTTGAAGTCATACTTTTGTTATTTTACACTCAACATCGCTGTTTCCTCTCGCCTAATACAGTAAGGATTCCAGTTAGAAATTGTTTGGCACAGGCAAAGTCTGCTATCTGTGTGTGTGTGTGTGTGTGTGTGTGTGTGTGTGTGTGTGTGTGTGTGTGTGTGGCAGCAAGTATGAAGCAGCTAGATGGCTAGCCACTTCCAGCCTTACCCTTAAGCTACACCCACACTGAGCTGCTCACTGAATTTAGATCACAAGACAGAAACAGTGCTGCACAGATAAAGCGGTGTAAGAGCCAGTGTGAGCGCTAAATATTTCATCACATAGACGTCTCCTTTTTACAGTAATTCATGCCATGAAGTCGGTGCCTTTTTAAAAAAATAATTACAGAGACTTGAATTGATTATTTATTGGTCAAAAATGGATCAACGTCGTGCATCAAGAAACACTTGCAATCTTTCAGGAAGTGTTTCTGAGCTGACTTGCAGTTGTAACATTTTTTTTTTTTTTAACCGCTCTTTGACGCTAATCCACTTCTGACCTGAGTTTAGGTTAAAGTTTCAAACACTGCTTCAACTACCTGTGCTGAATGGATCACTGTCAAGACAGTAGTAGGTATGAAGAATCTCTGTCTGACGAATATGACTTTGAGCCATTTTGGAAACACTTCAAGCTGAGAATCGAGGTGTGAGTAGGTTTGCACGGGAACCACAACATCACTGCAGCCCTGTGCACTCGTACACTACAGTGTATGTATGCCAGTGTTTGCTTATGAAGAACTATACTTTGAAAAATCGGTGTCAATCTCATTAATCTCAGCAGCAGATGTAAAGCTGCCATGAAAAGTAGCTCACACACGATGAAAACGTCTACTCCAGTATGACAGGGATGTGAAACAACAAAAAGCATTTCATGCGTTATACCGACAGCCGGACGGTCTGAAGATGCGACAGGCTTCAAATTCACTCACAGCACACAGAAACGGACAAGATTCAACTTTCATATTCACATTGTGGCTAGCACATCAAATATAAACGTGGCAATTACGCAATTTGACAACATATAAAGTAAACTCTGTGGTTAACGGAAAGCATTCCGCCACCATTTGGTGGCTCTCGAATTGTTCATACATCAAAAAGTAACAGGTGAATAACCAACCCGACAAGACTGACAACATGAGACACGCAGATTCAAATGAAACAGGAAAAGACCCATGCTCATGTCACATTCATGTACACACACTCACATCATAACTCACATCAGTCTAATATTGAAAGTCGCGACCTGAATTGAAGCCTCAGAGCTAACAGCAGAGGTTAACTGACGTTCTTTGCATACTGGTGACTTGAGTATAAAAGTGGATTTATTACCAGATTCATCAGCTGCGGACGATGTTGAGTAAAAATGTGCTATTGAGAGATCTGAGTCGATGCTCTTGAGTCAGTGATGGTGTAAACAGATAGAATAGAATAGCGCTCATTGATTTGATTATTGGCATTATCTTGATGATTCGTGTGACTGTGACCTCACCGATATGGTGCCTATACGGACGCAGAGTGGTGGCATGCAGTCAAATCACATTGTGTCTAACTTTAGTGGATCATGATATCTCAGGTGTGGAATTAATCTGCAGATGCTCCGAATGAAACCAAACTGAGAGCAAACTACGTTTCTGTGAGTGTCCGTTCTCGAGCCTCTACAAAGGCAGAAACGTGGCCTGCAACAGGCTGGGTAAGCTTTTGTTTTTAAGCCTAGCGGTTTTTGATCACGTGGCTCTTTTAACCAACACCAACCGACGTGCGCATATCTCTCCTGTTCTTAATTCCCGTTATTGGCTTCCTGTTCTTTTTAGAAATGATTTTAAACTTTCAATGTTTGTTTTTAAAGCTCTTAACGGCCTCGCCCCTTTGTATTTATCTGAGCTTTTAACTGTCCACGATCCTGGTAGAGCTCTGAGGTCCAACGATCAACTTTTGCTGGAAGTGCCCAGGTCGAAATACAAACACTGGGGTGACCGAGGCTCTGGAATAAGCTCCCCATCGAGATGCGTCTTCTTTCCGACCTGGACCTCTTTAAATCCACCTTTTAAGGATGACTTTTAATACCCAGTAGTATGATGACACTTTTATCTATCGCGATTTTATTGTATTTTATTGTTTTTACTGTTCCTTTATTGTTTTTAATTTATTTGTTTTACTTATTGTTCTCGTTATTTTTTATTTATTACCTGCTGTAAAGCACTTTGGTACACCGAAAGGACTGTTGTAAAGGGCTGTATAAATAAGTACATTTACATTTACTCTTGCTGGCTGGTTAGTAGGAGTGAGGAGTCAGCAGTCGGTATAAGAAAAACAGCCAAAAGTCAATATCATATTCGTCATATTTCGTTTTTGGTAACAGGCAAATTTTGAGGAAGAAAAGAGGGAGAGCCGGTGACATTTAATTTCAATTTCAAGGACTTTGTAAAAAAAAAAAAAAAAAAAAAAAAAAAAACAGGGTCTATTTTCCAGGATTTTTTAAAAACTAGCTACTCTAATAAACCAAGAAAAAAAAGATTGGTACGTGGCTCACAGACAGAATATTGAATTCATGTATACAGATTTTTTATGCTATAAAAAACAATTGAACAGAATAAATAAAAAAGTTTCAAAACAAGAGGGGCGGCATGCATCAGTGGTCCCAGTCCAGATAAGCTTATGTGGTACGTACTTGAGCTCACTGAGAAATGAGGCCACCCCATCTGCCTATTATTGTAAAGTGTGCAACGTGTTGTGTGATCTAGATCATTATGCTTCAGCAAGAGAGTGACAGAGGAGATAAATGATTGAATGCGAGTGCGCCTGCTTGAGAGAACATGAATGGCTGAAGTGTGTATATGTGTACAAGTAAGTGTGTATGGTAGTAGAATGTGAGGCACGGTGACTGGATCTACATTAATTAAGGATTACGTGAGAAGGTAAAAATAAATGCGGAGCGGTGGGAGAAAGCTCGGATGGATAATGAACGGAGTGAGAGAGGCAAGGGAGGAGAGGCTCAGAGGGTGGATATGACCTTTCCACAGATGAGCATTATAATTCCTAACAAACACGCGCACACACGTTGACATAAGAACTGCAATAATCTAAAAAGTGTCCCACTTTTGAAGTGTGTGCCATGATGCAATTCTGATAAA
This sequence comes from Larimichthys crocea, assembly GCF_000972845.2. Taxonomy (NCBI): domain Eukaryota; kingdom Metazoa; phylum Chordata; class Actinopteri; family Sciaenidae; genus Larimichthys; species Larimichthys crocea. The sequence continues at coordinate 10,645,171 of NC_040018.1, read as the reverse complement.
AGTTGGTCTTGGTGTCACGTACAGGGACCGATCCTTCAGACATGCAGCACTGTCTTTGGCAGGTATTTTGATCTGGCCTGCGCACGCTGCAACACTCTCATCACACATTCTTTCTCTATCTTTACCAGGCGCTCTTTGTTCCCGTACGTAACGGGGTAGAGAGGTTCTATTTGAAGGATAAAGATCACGCTTCTTGTTGAGTCTCTCTCGCGGATCATTACAGCCTGCGTGTTACCGCAGTCACCGTCACTCTTTTTGGTTAACGTTTGCTTCTTCTGCTTTATCACTAATTTCTGCATTTCATTCATGCTCAATTCATTGCCAGAAAGCATGGGTTAACAATCACTATGTAACTATATTTTATTACTTTTGGCAGGTGTGTTTGACGACAATAAACACATTAACCTCCGATGGATCAAACGGTGGATGGATACTTTATTGGGACCAGGAGGACTTCGACCTGGACTTTACAAAGTAACGCAACACCAGCAAACAGAAGACTGACAGTAGAATACACAAAAAATACATCACAGTGTACAAACTTTGTTATGTCTGCTTGATCTCGGTTACTTTTTTCTAAAGATTCTGACCGAAGCGCGAAGGAGTTCTTACACCAATTCAATTTACACCTCTGAATTCTGTCTCATCTGCTGACAGAAACAGCTCCAACTCAATGACAATAACAAGGAAGACCAGCAATAACTGTCTAGTTTTACAATAATAGCCACAGGGGGAGGATCCCTTAATCTTCAAATTCATCATTCTCTCTGAACACGTCGCCTCACAGGAGAAGTGGAAATGGTGAAAGTAGTGATTTTACATGGAAACATCAGGCACAATACAGATGTTTTTAAAACCCTTGTGTACTGTGGATAAATCTGCTCACATTTCTCTGTGATCACAACTCAACAGCCAAATACCAGACCAGCTAACTAACATGTAGCTTATTAAAATGAACATTATCTCATTGGGTCCAGCAGACATGATGGTAGAGAAAGGTGAAATGCTACACTACAGCTGCAACCAAACACTTGAACGCTGTCTCTGAAATCCCTAATTTGCTGGGTCTACTTTAGCTTCACGCCGTCATATGTTGTGAAGAAACTATCCGAGATAGAAAAGGCCGATGCGTCCCAACTGTTCCCTTAAACATTCTGCCGCACTGCTTTCTGTTATTACACAGGGACCAGAAGGTGGGACAGGCAGCTGACTTGGCACATGCAAAGACAGAGGAAAAGGAGAACCAACAGCAGACAGCCAGCCAGACAAGCAACGTGATCCCTACAGTGACAGAGGAAAAGCAGGCAGAGCCAGAACAGAACGAGCTTGCGCACACAGCCATTCCAAATGGAGCCTCACTGGCGAGAACTGGGAATCATTCCTCAAGACACGCACAACATATGCACGTGGGTGCAGCGTAGCTGGGGACCAAACAGAATGTTAATGCTGTCCTGGTGCAGAGGGGTGGAGGGAGGTAGGATCCCAGATGAATTATAAATCACTGGGAAGGGCCGGATGGAGGGATGGAGGGATGGAGGGATGAAAGGCCTGCTACTGCAGAGCAGAGCCAGCTGAGGGCTGGGGCGGTGCCTGCTTAAAGAGGGGGCAGGGAACTGATGCCAGACTGAGGCTGTGGTGCGGGTATGAGCATAATTAATAATACCATACACATGTTCCTAATAGGAATATATGCACATGCAGATTTTTCAGGGTGTGTTTGCACGGACACATTTGCATGCGAGTACAGCAGGACCGAAAAGTCCTGAGACATCTCCATCGACCTGAGCAGAGTCGTCACAAATCTGCCAAGACTCCACTACGACGTCGTACGTTAAAATGACCACAACCATGGATGTGTTTCGTGGACGAGTAGTCTAAAAACTTGGACAAAAACCTCCCCTTCGGGGTTTTGTTGTCTGTGCAGTTCTACTGGTAACAGCAGCCTAACTATGGTGTCATCAGTTTCTGAGAGAACGCTAAAATGCTCTCTAAACAAACTTTAACACTCAAATCAAGTTAGACTAAACTGGAAAAAAAAAAGGGTGAAATTCAGCAATCCATTCATGAAATGTGCACATACTGCACCTTTACACAATATTCCCATAAGTCAAAGTAGGCCTAACTCTTCACTGTGGCTCGTTTTTAAAAAGAGGAAACAATAATTTTTGAACAGCCAACACAAAGGTTCTATTCATTGCTCTAAATTCTTGATTTAATTCCTCATTACACAATATTAACAGCCTAAAAGGTGTGAAGAGGTGAGTCACAGGTAGACAAGTCAGACAGGAATCCCGTTTCCTACCCTTTATAATTATCAAGTCTTTGTGTGCTGTCAATGAGTTATGTTAAGAAGAACCGCAAGGCCACAAGAGTGCAGCACCCCGACGACGGGGCTGAGAGTTTGGCCACGTTTGGGATCTAATAACTTATTTAGCTTTGCATGATGAAGGGAACGGAGGTATTTTGTGGATACTTTGTACCCAGTCATCCAGAAATGTTCAAGCTTACTGACGGTCCAGAACCAACAAACAGGACCAGCTGACCAACCTCGCACTGCAGCACGCAACTCCGGCCGACTCTGGTCGCGTGAAGGCAAATAACTCGATCCACAGTCGAGAGCTGTGCAGAGTTTTAAAAAAACAAGAAAAACAATGCTGTGACCCGGTGCCCAATGTTGCAGCTGTTCTCTACAACTGGAGATGAAACATTAATAACAACACCGACGATTTTAGTGTGTTTTTTTTGGCCTCAGGTCAGGGTATGATTCAGATTTAACACTTGTTACACACACTCCCATCACTGCCATGTGCATGCATCCAAATGCACATATGAATACAATGTGGGCAGGCCTCTAATCTAAGGGGTTCCTGCTCAATATAGGGATGATAATGAGATAGAAAAGAGCGTTTTGAATAGACTGTAACAAGCCCTGTTGTTGCTATGAAACAGTCTTCAGTGTTTAGGCAAAGCCCAATCCAAACAAATCCTGATCTTAACCTCAGCGGTGTGAATACTGCTGCAGAGCAAAAAAGCCACAGGTAAGCAGACAAACTGACCACGCAGGCTCTGTGGCAGGCCACAATCACTCATAATGGATCAATGATCAATAAACTCATCAGGTTGGACAGAAAGGCTCCAATTAGTGATTTAAGAGAGAGCTGCTCAGGACACCTACGGACACTTTCGACATGAAAGAACTCCCTGAAATCTACGTCAATAAACTGTTAACCAAAATCTGTCTTATTAGATATCAAATCAATCTTTACTTTACTACATGATACTGCCATCTCCGACTGCAAATGTGATCTTGTTCCTCGGCTGGTAAACCATCTACGCCAAAGTTATGCGTGCCATAACTGTTAAAGTTATGACACTGTTGGCATCGAGCATCCGTGGCATCGTCCCAAAATATACACTGCAAAGAGCAACATAGCTGGGAGGGTCTGCTGCTGTGACCACTCATCACAGGCTCCTCCGGCCGAATGGAAATAAAGGCTTAATTCTATGATCCCATACACATTCCCCCTCCCCCCTGTAGGTTTGGCCATTGAATGAAACAAAGGAAGTTCCTAAAACTGCTGGGGAGTAGTGGAAGTGGAGAGCAAACATCATATCCCTTGACCTCGGCTATAAAAAGACCGGTTGGCAAACTTTTCTAGGCCCCCCGAAGCATCATTGTTGAATGACAGACTATTACTAGGAAAGCACAGCTTCCATCTAGTAGGTAACTTAAACCAAGCAGCACAACATGACCAGTTTGCATGCAGTTTTGAATTAGCATCTGTTTATCTCTTAGTACCGGTGTGTGTGTGTGTGTGTGTGTGTGTGTGTGTGTGTGTGTGTGTGTGCGCGCACGTCCTGGCTCTGCGTCTTGGTCTGAAATGGAAACTGCAATAATTGAAAGAGGCACTGTCCTCAGGGAATTGTTCTTCCGGCGTTCACAAGGTATCACTTCTTAGCATCTGAGCCTGCACACAGATGTGCACAAACACACACACACACACACCCATTCATAGAGAACAGCTATCAACATATGTATGCAATTTAGCCAATTAAAGCCTTAACCCATAACCCGGTGCAGCCCTACCGCAGAGGTAACACAAACTGTTTTCATGTGAGGAGAGAAGGGCATGGGTTGTAGGGCAGAGAGGGTATAGATGGAGTGATATGTGTCATATCACTAGTTTACCTTGTGTATGAATAGTTTATGTAGTGCACTCGAGGCCTGGCGCTGTACGGTTGACGACTGCTGCACAACAACAAGGCGACACTACGGAAATCCCAACGTTCTTTTTGGCTCGCCACGTTAGCGAGCTGGCTCAATGCTAACGCCGCACAAGCGGCTCCAACATCCCGGAGAGGCCAAGAAAACGGCGCAGCAGACATCAGAGCAGGCGTCGCTGTCGTGCTGCTGCAGCTATGATACCGCCGTCAGTCTTTTTTTTGGGTGGGGGGGGGACAATCGGCGCTTCACACAAGCTTCAGACGCCGTCGAAACAGAGACCTTTAAAGACCTTTTCGAAGCGACATCCTGTCTACTGGTGGAATGGAAACATGAGATTCGCCTGGCTGGAAAACTTGTTACCACACTCTTTGTGCTTCCCAGGGAAATTGTTTCCTCCCGAGCAGCAGTAAGACTCAAGTGTTGTCGAGAGATCAGATCAGTCTATTTTATGTTTCCTCTTGATAACAGGCACTTGCTCTTGGCTGCAGCCCTTTGCATTGCTACAAGAATGTGTTGCGGGTTTAAGTGCTACGTCTGCTCTGCATGGTTCATTTCCTCTACTAGACGTCCACCAACAAAAGCCTGCAAGAACCATAGAAATACTAGCTACATTTGATCTTTTCAATGTTGTGTGTCATTATTTTGGAACACTTGGAATCACGAGTCAAACACCTCATTTATCTGGATTGTGGACGTTTCACTGAGGAAAAACCTGGATTGTGTGGGATGTATCGTCTCCTACTGATTCAGGAAAGTGCTTCAAATTTCAATACCTAACAAGGATAAAAACTTTGGATAATGAGAACATGAGATTTACCTCAAAGCAGTGGTGGGCAACACAGCTTAGTCATCTCGGTAACAATGATGATGCTGAAGAATTTGAGTATACACAGACACACAACACAAGCATGTTCCGTGGAAAAGTATGATGGCGGGGTAATTATAGCAAAGAAATAACAACAACAACACGCAAACCAAAGTTAAGAAAAGAGCTGAGGTTAAAACGGTTAAAAAAAACAACATGGAAAAGAAGGTTAAGGAGGGAGCTCGTGCAGAAATAGTATTGAATATACTGCTTTTTCTCGTAGCCAGAGGAAGCTCTCATGCACACCAAAGCAAGTCAAAAGACATTTGGGTGCTTTCGGGAAAAAAAAAAAAAAAGCAGCCAAACAAACTCCCGATCTTCCTCAATTCTGTCTCAGCCATCCCCCCTACTCCCACACTCCGGGGCTGGAATTTCCTGTTGATGGCCCAGTGCAAACGCCCACTCTCTTACGGAAAACTTACTTTGAAGATGAGCACGAGAGACAGAAGGGAGGAGGAGAGAAAACTACAGAATACAAATGCATGTCATGACGGTGCCTTCTGGCAAAATTTGGAAAGTTTACACTGCTGGCACACTTTTCTTTTTGCCCGTGCCAGAGAGACAGACTACTACTAAAATTACACACAAACACAGAAGGAAAGTAGTTGACCGGGCTATAAAAAGGGGGGTTGATAGTAAAGATATTGGACGTCACTTCGCGATGGATTACATAAAACTCAAAACGAGGAACAGCCCCAGAGTCTTTGCGTGGACTGTTTCGCGGACAGGTCTGGTCTTACTCATAGTGGTTGCATTTGGGGGGTGCTGTCGAGGCAGTTCAGAGGACAAGGGGTGCATTGAGGCTAGGGAAGAGGGATAGATGATACATGCGTGTGAATGTACAGCCCCAAAACCCGGCCTGCTCAGGTTTCCTCCACAAAGCTTCCATTTTACCATGGCACACCCAACCCCCCACCCCCTCCTCATCATCTTGCACACAGATGCACATCCCTCCTCGGCTTCTCCCTCCTATTGTGCTTGCCTGGCAATTTAAATGTTGCTCTCAGCATGTCCCCTCATGTTATGGCATAATATTGCATGCAACGGTTGGCCACCATTAGGACTTCTTGATACGCTCTTTAACTGCTTCTCTGTATGTGTGTGTGCATGATGTAATATCAGAGTGTTTTCAGGAAGCTCTGAAGGAGGAGAGGGGGCAGGGTTGCAGGCCATTGTATTTTTTTTCTTCAACCCCTCCTTCTGTTTTTGTTCGGTTGAGTGACTCATCAAAAAAAAAGAAGAAGAAGAAAAAAAGCAAGCCCTCTTTTTCTCCCCTTTCCAAGGTCTGGCCAATATGAAAGCAGCCCTGGAGTGAGGAGGACAAAAGGACACACATGTGACACGCTAAGGCCATTCGGGATCTGGGTCAGGATAGTGAACTGGTCCTGGTCTGGCCTCAGAAAGACCGGAGCCCCTAGCGGTTCATCATATCCTTTAAACTCACACACATGCTCACAGGAGGAGGGTGTTGATATGATAACACCTCGTCTGCCAACTCCAAATTTAAAAAGTCAAAAGAACTGAACCTACATGCACACGCATATGTCAAGAGGCCACTGTGTGTGTGTGTGTGTGTGTGTATGTGTTTGGGAGGGGGTTGGGGGTAGCTTCAGTGTCAGGACTGAGAAGCAGAAGGCAGCATTCATATGCAGATCCTCAGAGGAGCGCAGAAGAAAGGGCTTCCCTCCACACTGAAACAGTGAGCTAACCAACCAGTCAACAGGTAGCAGGCCCGAGGACCAGTAAAAAAACAACCAACAGATGTTCAGTGTGCACTGGCCTGAATTTGACCCTATTGGATTGTTAACGTGATCACGCAATGGGCCTGGATGTTAAAAACAGTCTGGTGGTACGCCTTGAGGGCCGGACAGACGACTAGAAAGATCAAAATCAAAGTGTTTTAAAGGTGAAAACCTGCCTGGGAGACAAAGCTGGAAAGGAAAGTCAAGATAAGACAATGCTAAACTGACACTCTGATGGCAAACTTAGCCAAAAATAAATAAAAAATCTGGAAATAGGCCTAAGCATTTTATTTCTGACGCAATACTAAATCTGCTTGCCGCAGCTGATGGATTCAGCATCTAGGTCAGAGTGAATGCGGTGTACAGAGAATAAGAGAGGAGGCAGGGCTGCTTGTTAAAATAGACATTTGTGTAGTTCTCCTTCTGAAATAACTGTATACTTCAGGTAAAAAGCTATGTCCACTCACAGGGGGAAACAAACTAAATTAGCACTTGTGACATCGCGCGACAGAAATATAATTTCAAAACATAAAATGGTGGGTCTGTGGCTGCCCTGCGTGCACACTCAAACACACTTCTCTTACACAACGCTGAACGTGAGAGGGCTCAAGATAGAGCAACTGAGCAGGGATCCGGCTTTTGAAGCATAAAGGAGTGAGTCATGATGACCTACATAGGCAGCGGGGAGAGAGAGAGAGAGAGAGTGAGAGAGAGAGAGAGAAGAGGGTGGGGGGGGGGGAAAGATTCCTTCCGCATATCAAAGTGTTTACTTGGCTCTGCATGCGCCCTCTCTGGGAGGGAGGGAAGGGAAAAAAGGAAAACAAGAGGGGGGTAGATAACATTAGGATGGAAAAGAAAATGAGAGGACAGGAAAGAGGGAGTTAAATAATACAATGGCTGTCACTGTTGTTGCCTTCCCTTGATCACCTCTTGGCACTTTAACAACAATTTTTACCCCCCCCCCAAAAAAAAAAATCGACCCGTAAAGAAGAAATGCACACACGCGGGGCTTGTGCTGGGAAACAGTCCAACACCTCCACGGCCTGAACAGACACACGGCAAACACCAATATTCAATCTCATCTCCTGCGTGCTACGGGCATTGTCTTACACGAAAATGATAAGCGGCGTGAGGTAAATGTATGTATGTGGAGGGAGGCAGCGCGGCGTCTCGGTGATATATCAGCTAGAATTCACTCCGATTGCGAGGAGAGCAGCAATATTCCTGGCTGATCAATAAGCACTGCGGAGAGATCAAGTTCCCTTTGAGGCCGAGCCGTGGATCTGGTTTCCTAATCACCTCCACCGCTGCACCCTGTCCCTCCCTCCCTCTTTTGTCCCTCCCACAGATTTTTCCAATACAATGAGGGGAGGGGGGGGGGGAGTAGTAGCTACACCGAGAGGCACTGAGGCAAAAAAAAAGGAAAGGAGAACAAGGAATAGTGGTAACACAGAGGGGGGATGCTATCGTCCTGGAAATGGGACAACACATTTCCAGGCTCGTATGCAAACTGTAGTTTGTTGAGGCCCTGGTTGGGATGAATGAGATTTTAATGGAATTAAATCAGAGCCATGTGCAGAGAGATTCTCAAACAAATCTTCACCGGCTAACGTTAAACAAAAGCCAGAGTTCTTGGCGTCTGCGGATATACAAATTTCATAGAACAATCTTGTAATATGGGACTATACTGCTATGGATGTAAACTGTTTGGTAGCTTTTACGAAAATCACATTGCGATTGATTCATACAGCCGAAACGCATCGGACAAATAAAATAAGGGGAGCGAAATTAGTGAAAAAACACAATCCTCTAATAAAGAGAGAGACAGAACCCCTCTCTCCCCCTCTCGCTCCCCCCGCTGTCTCCTTTCTTTCTCTCCGTTTTGTGCTGCATCACCAGTAAATGCGGCCATGGGAGCTCTGCCAAAGAGCTGTAAACTGCCATCCACTAGAGGTTGGCTGCAACCAAAACAACCAACTACGTCACCTCTCAGAATACATTTCCGTCCATTGGCTCTCTCTCACACACACACACACACAAACCAGGATTATTTTGGGATATGTCCCTGTTATGACTCCTGGACCATAAACCTGCAAGAATAAACTACAGTAATTAGTAAGTGATTGTCTGTGTTGCTAGGCGTCCGCTCCAAAAGTCTTCACCGCCGATTGTCTGGAAGCGGAGGAAGGGGGAGGACATGGAGATGGACATTAGCCTGACTTCGTAGTGCAGGGGGGGTGGAGGATGAGGCAACGAGGGTATGGTGAGTATTGCAATGGAGGGCGTGGTGTGTATGATTTTGGCTGGTGTTTAGGAGATGAGCAAAAAAAAGGGGAGATGAGGTTAGGGGAAAGAGGGAGGACAGGGGAGGCAGCTGGGGGGAGGGTGGGAGACGCACTAAAAGGACTGGTGAATTATTGATGAGAGCCAGCAGGCTGGACCTCAGTACTAATGCACGGACACACACACACACACACACACTAAAGGTGCACACAGGCATTTACACAGAGCATGGATATTGTTACACATTACATCACCTCCTCCTCGCTCGCCTCCTTTCTCAACCACCACCCACAACCCCAGCCTCAATTTAGCCCGTCTGTCCTCTTGTCTTTTTTACCTCAACCTGTCTCCTTGTCCTCTATCACACCATTACCCATCACCCCATCCTGCTCCGGCCTCTTCCCAGCACACACACACACACACACACACACACACTCCTGCTGGTCGATAAAACTTATATTAGCTCTGTCGTGGAGGCTCAAAAATCACACACCAGGCACCCAAAGGCTCCAAACTTGTGTTAAGAGCGAAGGTGCACACTTTGGAGAACGCTGAGCACGAGATAAGAGTTCATGTAGAGGCTAGGGAGGCTCGACGTGAACAACACAACAACACTGTGCGCAGGCCGAGCACGGCACATGGTGGTGGACACGTCTATTCCACACAAACACAAAGGGGGGGACTGAACCAATGTGACTGCCACCCCTCCGCAGAGCTCTGTGTGTGTTTCTGTGAGAACAGTGTGTGTGTGTGTGTGTGTGTGTCATGGGGCCTGCAGGAAATGTTATGTCTAGAGAGCGAGGGAAAACACGGCGCTGAAGCCAGATGAAGAGGTAAAGAGGAATTAGGGAAATGGAGAAAGAAAAGATAATTGGGAAGCGGTGTTCAGCCCGCTCTGTTTTAGTGCCTTCATCGCAAAATAAAAGGCAGCGGCTTATTTTTTTTTTTCCGATGGCGCGATGTTGTTGCAATACTAAACTTGATCCCATAAGAGCCTTAGCAATCAGCTCAGCCGTCCAAGAAACCCCACCACCCCAGCCAGAAAGAAATAAGACAAACACATTTATCCATATTTATGCATGCAATTTCCTGCTATACTACCTTTCCCTAGATGTGAAGCATTTTTCTTAAACGGCGCCTCTTTGCCAAGACACAACAAGAGCACGGGGAGGAAGGAGACAAGAACAACAACAGCAGCATGCGTTGGTAATATCTCAAATAAGATCGACATGCGCAATTATGTCAAAGTGATGGAGATAAGCAGCTCGAGAAATCTTGGTATTCCTGGAGATCAAAGAAAAATAGGCAATTTGTAGTTTCCTCCATGAAAATGTGGATATCAATAAAAGGAAGTCACATCTGACCTGATTTTCATAATATTATTCAGGAAAAGGGCCATGTATTATCATTATTATGATGTAAGTCCATGTATTTCAACATCAGGATAATTGAACAGGATTGAAAACGTCTGCTTTTTGTTAGGGTCCGGCAAAGACAGATGGTCTTTACAATCTGTAAACATTTGGAGAGGATAGTGGTGCGCGGGCATATATTCTGGGTTTCCGTATGTGCAGATGCAAACAGAGCACTGCATGCTGAAGTGAGCAGAGCAAAGCTGACCTGCATACAGAGCTGCCTCGCTCTGCCTCAACATTGTTGTTGCCTGTAGAGCTCTGGTCTGCCCTTCCCCCATTCCTCTCTCTCTCTCTCTCTCTCCCCCTCTCTCTCTCTCTTTCTGCTCTCGCTTTCCCCTCCCCCTGACTGCGGCAGGCAGGCAAGCAGGGCAGATGGTATCCTAGCAAGCAGAATGACCCTGGTGTTCCTGCCCCTTGTTTTGATCCTGCAGTCCTGATTGTCCAAGCCTAATCCTACACTAGCCAGAGCTGCTGGACCGCTGCCAGCACCTCTTATTAAGCACACAAAGGCTTTTCATTACAGCTAGGGTGCTAGCTAGCTCATCAGCCTACACACATTACCTCTGTGCTGTCACTCGACCGCTTTCTTTCTATCCTTTTTCTCTCTCTCCGGCTTGCCTCTTCTATTGCTCACCAACTCTGCTCTTTGCTCAGAAATATTCGGCTTTCGACAATAAGGCCCCCGTCTCCACCTCTTCCATCGCTCTACTTTCTGTCCAGCCTGCTTCAAAACAGCCTCTCTGTACCCCTCTCACGGCTTCTCCGGTTTAATTTCTACTCATTTTTCCGATAAGCCTGTGAAAACGGCGTGGACATTAGCGATTGTGATACTGTTAGTATAGCAGTGACACAGTAACTACGGCAGATAATATACAGCGTTTAAAGCATGGGAAAGTGGATCTGAATGGCACTGGGTATTGAATGTGGTCTGACCGTAATGCTTTAAGTATATGGAGTGTATGGCTACAAATGAAACCAGTGTAAACAAGGCGGAATAATAGCACCGTGATAAGGACTGAGAGTTGACACTTGAAGGAATCAAAACGTGAGACTGGGAACTGTTTTCCTCCATATGTGACGGAGGAGGAGATTGTCACTGTTCTGCACGAGTGCCTTTATTGTTCGCAGGGATTACTACAGGATAAGTTCAATTATTACACCCGTCATGCTCTATCTTTGGAGCTACACCACCAAAATTCCCTTTCCTCCGAGAATAATCACCTTTATTTCCAACTGAAGGCAGCAGCGTATTAAAATTACTATTTAATGTAAGCGCACGTACAGTATGAAGAGGTTTTATTCTTCTATGTTACACGCAGGGGTGGAGGTCACAACAAACCACTTGTAAACATTATACTTGCTTCTGATGAATAATCATACCCCTGATCTTTTCCCGCCGTTCTTATGAGCAGATATTTAACACCGTTTCACATCCCAACATTAAGAACATTAAAAAAGCGCAGCTTCAAGAAGACGCCGGGCTCCAAAAAAAAAAAAAGAAAACTGTTTTTAATTGTGCAGAAATAAATGAGACTTCTCAAAGCGGCGTGTGCCCACAGCGAGAGGACTGCAGCTTGTTAAGGCTCTGAACGTGTTTTGTGTTATTTTCCGGCTGGGTTTAGCCATGCACTCTGAAACACTCGCTCGTTCTTTGCTTCCTCCTCCACTCGCTCCTCTCTCCGTCTTCTCTGAGGTAAAATCAAAGATTATGACTGAGAATTCTACAGCATGTTGCCTAGCAACCTACACAAGAAAGCCACACTACATCAGATCACATGAGGGACATGTGCATGCCCGTGCACACCCACACAAACACACACAATAATATGGGCTTTATGCTTCCCCCTGAAGACAAATTCAGAATGACTGAAAAATAGAAAGGCTTCATATAGCTCATAGCAGATATCAGGGTATAAACCCGTTACACCGAGCTTAACGGTAGGAACATATTCACTCTGAGTGAGTCACAGCTCTTTATTACCAAAATGTATTCTGGCTATTAACAAGCACAGTTTTCAAGGCCAAGCCGTCCTTAGAAAACTTAACGTTCTTTGGCTTAGGCGACTGTAAAAGCATGTTGCTAGGTGAGGAGAATGAGGCGGCGTAACGTTGTGTTAAACGGGCGCAACAACATGGAGAGACAGTAAGAACAGCAGAAAGGAAAGTATTGTGAGGCGGACACTCCTCGGTTTGAAGACGGGTCATAAAGAGGGCCAAGCTTTTACACTTTTACAGCTGTCATGTTTAGCAACACAAAAGGTCCAGTGCATAGTCCAGCGCGGCGTTGCTCCGCTCGGCCAGATGTCATTTACTCCCCGAGATCCTTTCAGCTTCAAACCTGCACAGCTCGTTTAAAAATTAACCTTTCAGTTGCCGGGACTTTTGTCACATGCTGCTGGGTGGATGTGCTACGGGGAGAGGTAGGGGTGGGGGGGGGGGTTCTCTGAAGACAGTCGGCTTATCAGTGTGAACAGGTTGAGTCAATGCAGATGATGTAAGACAGCTTCAACCAGACAAGCCAACCCCTCTTGTACTTAAGAATCCATCAGGCTTAACAATCAATAGGAATAGGCCCCGGCTTTGTGCTGCAGCTGCCGCATTGCAATAAAAGCCTCGCTGGACCTGACCCGGCAAAAGCAAAACACTGATCAAAAAAAAAAAAAAAAACTCAACAAAAAAAAAAGCAGTGTTGGGTTACCAGCAAACCAAGCCCTCTAACTCCTTCAATTCTAAACACACACTTTAACTGTGAATTCCTGTCACATGCTACTGACTGTGTTACACAGTTCTGTAATAGCCTCTATCTGTACAGTACCGGCAGAGAGAAAGCCGTGTAGTGGAGGCTTATGTGTGTGCACGCACGTAGGTCTTGCTGCAGTACACAGTGAGCCGTCCTCCACATTTCCTCTCATTGCAACCCATTACAGATGCTTTCACATATCCACAGTTATCTCTCGCCAGATAATACGAGTGCTGTGCGACAAAAGGTAGTCCTCCCTGATATGAAAGACGGGCCGGGGGTGGGTGTGGAGCTGTCACATATATTTGTATGTGAAATGCCATCTCCTGCTACCGTGCAAAGTCAACAAGGGAGTGTGCAATCTTCACATAATTTCACAATATCAACGCTTAAGCGATGAAGCCGTATTAAATTCAGGATGCCTACTGTGAGAGAAAAGCTGAGATGATCTTCCCCAAACATGGCACTCATCACACTCCTACTCAAAAGTTAAATGCCACTAAAAGCGTTTGACAAAAAAAAACAAAAAACATTTTCATTACTGGGTTTAAAAGAAGTCTGAAAGGGCAGACTGCATATCTGCATATCTGAAACGCAGCTCTCTGCGTATGGTTTTGGGTGAAATGGTAAAGAGAGCCGGGCCTTGACTGACTATCGACCTGCACCAGTGACTGCTGCCTCTGAGCCTTGCAGTCTTCTTTTTTTCCCCCCTGTTTGCCTCTCCTCTCTTCTCTGCTCTGCTCTGTGACATCATCACCGCTCCAAAGAGGCGCTCTATATTTAGCTGCTCACACCCCTGCTGGGTCTCACTACTCTGTCAATGCCTCGGCCGAGCTCAATCTCCCCCTCCCTTCCCCACCTCAGATGGCTCATCTCTCCCTGTTAGCCGCGTGGAGGTGGGGTAGGGGTTGGATGCTTTGAAAAAAAAACAAAACAAAAAAAAAACACGGGGAATGACGGGAAAGGGACAGAGCTGCAGGAGAAAGGGACTGAAAGGAAATAAAGAGGAAGATGCTCAATGGGAAAGACGGAGGGGAGGGTTCGGAGGAACAAGCAGGACGGTGTGAATAGCTGTGCTGTAAATCAGCCTCTCCATAAAGTCTCCCTGTGAGAAACGGCTCACGTGTTGCCTCGTTACGCCACACTGTCACAATGTGTGCCCGGCATGCTCGCACACTTCAGAAAAGAGAAAGAAAAACACACACACAAAAAATAAGCCCTGCAGAGCTCTGCAATACTACACTGCACACTTCCACTGCTGCTCGACGGTATATTATAAAAGAGTGTGTGTGAGTGTGTGTGTGTGGGAGAAAAGATGGGGGGAGGGTGCAGTGTGTCTGTGACTGGCATTTCAAACATCCTCCCTGCACAAAATAACATCCCGGGAAGATAATCTGTGAGCGTGTGACAATTTATTCAGGCTCACGTTTCTGCAGAGTGTGAAAGCCACTGAGCGGTAGAGGGGAAGTGCAAGAGACCAATGAGTGTGTGCTAGTTACTTCTGCCTAGAGACACTCAGCTAACAGTTTCAGCAACCGCACGCCCGCTTCGTTCATTTGCCTTTCCACGTTCCCCATCTCATTCGATAGCTAGCTCTTCTTAATTTTTCTGTTTCTGTGTGTTTTGTTTTCCATGTCGCTGCCTGCTCCTCTATCGGGGTTGCTCTGTGAAACACGAGGCAGGCCGACACGGTATGCGTTAGAGGAGGAGGGTTTATGGTGTTTTGGAGGAGTGAGCCGGAATGTACCATTTAACGGGCCGACCATTTCTACACGTCTTCTCTGCTTGCTTTGGTGTGCAGGAGCCTGGAGAGTGCTCACGCGTCACTGGGGTCATCGGTGACTCCGCTCACCTGGCCTGAGTAGCTGCTAAGCTACATAAGCTGGTGTTAGCCAGCCTCCTGTTCAGTTTCACAACACAACGTCCATGCGATTACACACAACAGCCAATAATCCTACGTTGTTCTGCCGTTTGGGACCACTTCAAAATGACAACACACGTGCAGTATTCTCTTGAACTGGGTTGAGACAGCTAGCCTGCGCCGAACAGAAAACACATGAGGGGGAGAGACGCTGTTCGCCAACCATATTCTACACAAGCCACCATGATGAGAATTAATACGACTCAGCTGCTGGCGTCTAAAACCACCAGGAGTGGAGAGGAGCCGTGTGTTGGTGTTGGAAAAATTTCTGTTTTGGAGTAAAAACAGTGGCTGGTTAAGTAACGTTCCAGGGGAGTGGCAGTAAGTGGGGCATAGCTCGGAGGTTTGGCGGCTCTAACCATGGTCGTGCACAGAGCTGTAGCAAAGCCCTGGAAGGTTTTCGGTCTTAGGAACACTGGACCTCCTTGTTCATAATTCAACCACACATGCCTCAACCATAACATGGATTTGGATCCTTGTGGACCAAAGCAACATATGCATGGCACATGTTGGGAGAACATCGCCTCAGAACTCAAAAGCTATAAGGTTTACCCCTTCGCCGTCCTATACCCACCCCACCCTGACAGTCAGCACTTTCAACAGTTAACTGGCTTTACATTCCTAGAGCCATATTTGCACACCCGTCCTCCCCCCCCCCCACGGTAATGTGGTAGTGATTGGAGTGGGAACTAGGGGCTGTGCTAACAGGTGGGCACACATGCTGCTCAGGAGATTCATGAGATTATCCTGCCAGCACTCAGGGCAGGCTTGTCTTGATGCACTGTGTGTTTATGTGCGATTTTGCCTGCGTGTGTGTGTGTGTGTGTGTGTGTGTGTGTGTGTGTGTGTATTACCCCCTCTCTACAGGACAGGTGAGGAGCAGATCTGCCTCATCTCATTCCTGATCACGTACGGATCCAGCTCCATTAGGACACGTCACCACCAGCTCCCCCATCCATCCACCCACTCACTTATACACACACACACAAACACACACACTCTCAACCCTCCCTCCTCAAATTATGAAAGTGGGCCGAATACAAGGCAGTTGCTATCTACCTTATGTTTCCCGGCAACAAGGATGAGCTCTGCTGCAACGTTTCGTCCTTTTTACTTCATGTATGTGCCAGAGGAGGATATCTTTAGCACACCTGACTGTGACCACGTTCAACCTGCAATGTTGTATGTGATATTGTTCTTTAAAACAATCATCCAAAAAACAACTTGATACAGCAGGAACAAGTAATGAGAACTGCTCTGTTAGGTAAAAACAGAAACTCAGAGAGGCTCTACGTGTGTTTATGTTCTTACAAACGCTTTTCTCTACCTGTCTTTGAAGCCTCTATATTAGTGCTCGTGTTGAGTCACCGCTCTTGACACTCGAACCTCCATTTCAAGGAGATGACTTCTTGTTTTCCTGTAAGCCTACCACATGTAGGCTGCCAGTTAGTGGTCTAGATAACGCACACCCGAGACAAACACACATTCATTTCCCAAACTTCCCAGAGAACAGCAATTAAGACCAGTATGCCATGATCAATTTGCATTTCAGAGGGGCGCTACGCCTCAGCTATAAATCCTGGTTTCGCCGTCACTAAAAGCAGTCACAGAATGTGATTAAATGGCCGCAGCGTGGTACCCTGTAAGACTATTCATCTAATGCCCTCCAAAAAATAGTTACAAACCATGGAGCAGCAGCTTCTGGCTTTAGAAATCTCATTTTTGCAGCACCTGATACATTGTGCAGTCCTCATGGCTAACTAAATGGATGCAGGACTGACAGTAACGGTTGCCAGGTTGCCACTGGCAACCATCAGCGGTAACCACGTCACCCAATAGGAATAAATCCATTCTTAATATTTGTTATATTTCTATGTTATTGTTACAGTTTGAACAGGAACCAGACAACGCTGTGTGTGCGTTGGTGCGTTTACTCCCATGCGGACAGATGATAGTCAAGCAAATGAAGCCGTTTGACTGTGGGCTGAAGAGTTGGACTGAACGGTCAACATCACAATGTGCAAATCCATTCAACTGACAAAAAGGGCCGGATGAAGCTGAACAAAAGAAATGTGTGAAAAGTGAAAGCATGCACAACGTACTCCTTGATAAGTGATACATCGAGTTCAGTAGCTCAGGGTGGCACGTCCCACAGAACCACTGGGCTAGACGCTCAACGACAGCAACATGTATTATGTTCTGAAATGAGGAACCCTTTACATCCGTACATCATCTTGCGGATGTTGGAGTGAAGAACAGATCAGATTTGGTGTGACGAACAAGCTACAGGAATGTTTACGGGAAGTAAAGGATGCTAGTTATACCGGAGGAGCTTACTGTAAACATCAAGGTTGTTTGTTGTTTATGTCGCTTTTGGGACGTTTACCGTCAAGCACGTTTTCAGTTTCCGGATATCTGGTTTCCAGCCGGGCAACCGCTTTTAAAAGTCAGTGCTGAGCCCTGAGATGATACAGAAATAGAGTGAGAACCATACAGATAAGAGCGTTGCTGGTACAGTGCTGTCCTCTCTGTCCCCTCAGGCCTCTGTGACAGGTGCTGTGTTTTTTTCCACTGCTATGCAGGACCTCATTTCTCTGCAGCTCACCCCCCCACCCCCAGTTGGCTACGTGAGGCACAGGCACTGGAAAGTTGGAGAATACACTGCCAACTGGGGCACAGGTGAACTGAGCATGAGGTCATCGCGAACATTTCTGCAAGGAAAAGGCAGCTCTGTGATGAAACTGTGAAACCGGAGCTTAACCGGTCTGAAAGAAAAACAATGAGCTGGTGTAAACGTCTGATACGAACACCTTGGCTGAACTCGGTGACCCGTTTGTGTGGGAGGAAGAGCACAAACACACATACGGGATTTTAAAGAAACTGGCTCGCAGCTTTGCCGCTTCAATTCATGACGGTGGAGCGGCAACCATTTTCTGATGCCAAAATGTAGCATTCCACTGCGCTCCGGGCTAAACGCGAGGCTATGAAACTGGGGAGGGAGACAGAGAAGAGATTAGACTTCCTATTGTTTATTTCAGCTTATTCAGGGTCCGGTGCTTTCCATCACACCAATACTAGAGGGGCAACCGAAACAAGCTCATTAACTACATGACAGCAAGACTAAGAAAATCAGCCCCTTAAGTGCCGGCAGGAGCCAACGTGAGACACTAAGAACAACTTCAAACATAGTGCTGAAGAAATTAATTCTGTCTTTATCGTCTCTTGGATATTGAGCAAAGATCCGACCACTTCCATGTTTGTCACGTCACTTGTTTATTTATGTGAGCATGAATTCCTTCCCCTTTTTTTTTTTTACCGTGTGTGACAGGCATAAGCGGGATAATTTACTGGTCCAACTCTGGCATTCCACCACAGAGTGACAGTTTTAACAGCATCCAACCAAAACACATCTACTGGATTGCGCCTTGACAGAATAACAGTAGATTTCATGCCATCTATACTTCAAAGTCTAAATTTCCACATCAAAGCAGAAACGCTCTGAGTTATAAGTTGGGATTGCGAGTCGCGTAACAATAATAAATACGAGAAATGAAAATCGGAGATGGAATTCTTCATGATAAACCGAAACCCCTGCTGCGATGATGTGACTGAATATGAGCGGAGAAAAATTCCCTTTGACTTCACCCTTAAACTTAAAAATATTTCACACAAACACATAATCACGAGCAAAGAGGCAGACATGAATTTATAGGAAGTGGACTGAAACGAGACGCGATCAGATACCTGTGCTCGGCCCATGACTATGATTGATTTATGATTTTATTCTGTTATTTATTAATCTGTTGATTATATTTTCCATAAATAGAATAAGCCATAATAAGACAGTGATGACAGGAAATAGAATAATATGTCCATCACGATTTTCCAGAGCCCAAAGGGGCATCTTCAAATTGATTGTTATGTCTGAACAAGAGTCTGAAAATACTCAAAGAGAAACCGAAAATTCTGACACTGACATTGATTTTCCTTGATAACGAGCCAACAATTAATTAATTAAAGACAGATTGATTTGACGCGTTTTTATTGCCGTTTCATAACACTGATTAAGACGCAGAAATTACTGGGGAATTTGTCAAGTCTCGCTTCTATACGACACATTCTGTAAGTGTCAGTATGAGTGCCGATACTAAAGTGGTTGTATATTCTCTACATTCACGCTCTGAATGAGTCTAGAGTGGGAAAATGAGTAAGGACTGAGCGGGTATATACTGAAGGTGAGCCATTGTCTACCGGTGGGGGGTATTCCTAGCAAGAACAGGGTATTCATCTCAGTGGAGCATATGGCAGACGCTCAGGACAGTCAGGTGAAATGTTACAGGCTTTGTCTAGACTGGCTAACAGCCACAAACAGCTTACTCAGCACTTGTAACCTGCAAACTGCAGCAATGGAAATGAGTGAAATGAGCACCGATAGAGCGGGTAGGCTCGGATACCTGGCATTATTAATGTGGAATACCGATTGAAAATAACGGATGCAGATGTGTTGTAAGACGTGGAAGCGACAAATTCCAACGTTTGTTTTGTTCGTCAGCTTTAAGCGTGGTGTCGAATGAACAATGAGATTTTAGACAGTTCAGACAGACCGACAGAAATACTTCAACACCACTGAAGGACAGCCTGAGATTTAACGTAGATCTGAATCGATGCCTCTGAGGCACAGTCCAAACAAACAAAACAAAAAACTGTACATCTTGAGCTTTTTGAGCAATGCTGGCACTTCGGCAAACTGCCAGTTTTTTTTTTGTTGTTTTCAACACCGACACACAGAAACAAAGTGGTGTACCAGAGTAAGATCTGCAACCTGAAGTTTGAGTTTCCATTCTCTGAGATAACAAAACACACACAGTATCTTCAGGACTGGATTCACTAACTCACAGAGCTCTCTCATTCATTACATGACTGACACCAGCAGCTACAAAACAACTGAAAAGCTCTACTATCGGGTCAAGCGTACAAAAATATATTGCGACCATCCTCAGGTTGAACATAAACAGCAGCTTCACCCTCCAAAGAAAGATCAGACGTGTGAATGAACTGCTTTTTTAAGGGTTATAGGTTGTATAATAGTTTCTATAAATCAAGGAGTTGTATTATTATGCTGTGCATCTACGTCTACGTAATGTGCGTGAGACGTTGCAAAGTGATTTCAAGGCAAATATCACACCGCAAAAAACGATGCTAGCTCGGTTTTAATAAATCCAAATCACATGTATGTATCAGAACAGTATGATTAGTAAGATTATGTGTATTGCCGATTGACAAAATGTAAAGATTCAGTTCAACCTGACGTGTTCTATGGGCGACGGCGATAGAGATGCGGGAAAGAAAAATAAGTCGATCACCACACCTCTGATGTTTTATCTGAACACATCACTGTCACACAAACAAGACACTCGACTCCTCACAGGCATGCACACACACACACACACACACGTGTGCGCGCGCACACACACACAGATTGTGAGGGCGGATGAGAGTGAGTCACTCTCCCTTCTGGCCATGAAAAAAAAAAAAAAGAAGAAGCAATCTGTAGCAGAGAGTCTGGGCTTTAACAAATTTGCTTTAAATACATAGCACTTCGTATTTTTTTAAACATTTCCGCGCTCATTAACTGACTGATTGCTTGATCACTGATTGCACTCTATTAATAGAAATCTCTGGTCATGAGGGAAACGCAGGTAAAGCACATGCGTGACAAGCGTACTGTCACATTAGTAGTTAGTAGTAGTTGCCATCTGTCCAAGAGAGTACTGTTATTAGTCGCAGTCAGGACGTAAAAGCAATGCTTGGTACAGCTCAGTGTAGAATCTACAGTCCAACCCACCATTTTACCAACACGTAAGGGCAGAGAGAGAGGGAAAAAAAAGATACAGACAGAGAAAAAGACCAGCTCTGGATCTGGCTGATGCAATCTAATGGAACATCATCCTATGAGGGGCTGATGTCTAAGACTGTCCACACTGAGCCTGCTACATTTGAAAAGGCTTTTTTTTTTTTCCTCTCCAAAAGTTCTGGCCTTTCATCTGCACCAAGAATGTTTTTCACACCCATCTAGGTTTTTTTTTTTTTTTTTTTAAAGCCGAGCCAAGCCGAGCCGAGAGAAATCTCAAAATGCCAGTCTTGTAGCGTGGACGTGAAAACAAATGCCCGACAAATGAAATGATGGAAAATATCTTTTCAGACATAGCAGGGCGCTGTGTAACAGTTAACACGGAGAAATCAACTTTTCCGTTGCCTCCAGCTTTTTTGTGATCTCTCCTTTTCGTTGCTGACAAAGGCAATCGCACAACACAGATGTTCTCATTAACCTACATTTCTTCCCGTCGTTTTTTTTTTTTTTTCAGTCAAACTTTGGGAGCAAAGGGAAAGAAAATAAAAACAGCGGTTGAATCAAAGTGCTGCGGCACATGAGCGTACTGAAGAAAACCCAAAACCAGCAGTGAATTTACCCCGATCACAAGTCTGACACGGCCTCTGCCTCACACCACAGAACGTCAACATCATCTAGAAACTTTAAAAACAAACGCGAGAACTATACAGACCACTACGTGTCCTGGACACACAGATTTGTTGGTTTCACAAGCAGAGTGAAATTAACTACGCTTTCTCTGGATGGATTTGGGATGTTGTTTTGCATCCATTTTGTAATGGCAGCAGACCAAATTTCCCTTGCAAGGCAGAGATGGGAACGTGATTACAGACTGGATGCAGGTAATGAGCGAGGAAGTTCTGCTTTTCAGCGGTGTCATGGTGAGAATCAGGTGCACAACAACAGAGGAAGACAGAAATAAATGAAACATCTGGACGTGGGAAACACTGAAGCTGCACTGAAGTTAGCACTTCGAGGAAGTGAATAATAAAGGCATCCTGTTTTAATGGGCAAATAAAACAGTCTGTTTTAATGAACACTGAGTGTGTAGGTAGACATGGCTCTCAGGTTTTAATGAACACTGAGTGTGTAGGTAGACATGGCTCTCAGGCTAAGACAGTGAAAACAAGGGACAATGTACAAGGATGAGACAGGGATTTGACATTAACAAGCGGCAGAACAGGAGCGATGAAGACCGAGGCTCATTGTCTATGATTTCTGAGATGCAAGTGCATTCAAAGCGGAGGAGCAAGCCACCGAATAAATTTGGTATACATTGTGTGTTGGTTTCCCCAACAACACAACATCTAAATATAACCCTCCACAACTGGAGCAAATGTTGAATAATGAGGCGTGGGAGGTTCTGGAAAAGGAGGACCTCGCCAGGAATATTTGGTCAACAAATATAAACAAAATAATCCACATTAAAGATGAAATGTATCACAAAACATCAGTGTGTACCCCTCGCTTATTGCTTTTATATTTTTTGAAATTGTACAAGTAAATCTCAGCTGTGTTAGGAAGACCGGGATATCCAGAATCCAGAATAGATGGATGATTGAAGTCTATGAACCATATTAATATGACTGGTTCCTCTTGGTCTCCGGAACTACTGGTACATCAACATACAACCCCAGTTACACAACCAAGGGCACAGAGGGCTTCTTCTCAAAAAATGCAATTTTTGCATTTCTGCCTTCTCCGAGGCCAAGTCAAACAGGAGAGGTGGTGTCAGAGCTGGCAGTCACTGTACAACACAGACGCTGTGGGAGCCTGGCAGGCATCGGTGCGGCGGAAACAAATGAAATTCATCGGAAAATCCTGCAGCAGTACCTCACACGCACACACCCCTCTGATTCTTCATTCTACAGCTACGGAAAAGGTCGTCCACTGACCTCCCATGTGCCATGTGGGGAAAGCTGTCATCATCATCTGTTACTGTTAGAACGGAGACTATTCACACTCACAGTTGTGCTTGGGTTCGTG
Source organism: Larimichthys crocea (assembly GCF_000972845.2). NCBI lineage: Eukaryota > Metazoa > Chordata > Actinopteri > Sciaenidae > Larimichthys > Larimichthys crocea. The sequence goes on along the minus strand of NC_040018.1, from coordinate 10,622,104 downwards.
AATGAAAGCATGCTTGCTTCCCTGAAAGCATGTTTAATTACCTGCCTCCACTTTAAAACTTGCTTCAATGCACCGACTGTCTTCAGTCGAATAAAGTCAAACAAGACTTTTGCTTGAATTCAGTATAAAACTCTTGAAAAGACAGCATTTAATAGAGCAAGGAGAATAAAAAAATAAAAAAACTTGGCGAGCGAATGAAAAAGGCGTCGATGCAGTGCCATTTAAGTTTTGGCCAGAAGGTCACCAAAGAGGCCCTGAAAGCAAAGAGGGGCACAATAGGAAGCATGAGCAGAACACAGTTCTGATGATTACTAGTAGCAGAGCTCAGTCCTTCTTGGAGAGTCGCAGAAGATGATAAGAAGAGGTGGAAACTAAAAGGAGGCTGAACATCATGAGCAGACAGACAATCCTGAATATGTTTTTCAGATCAGGAGGTCAACTCCCCCCACCCCCCAACCACTACTCCATAAAGCGCTCTCTCTTTTTTTTTTAAACCAAACAAAAGTGCGCCTCAGTGCTCCTCCCCTTTGGCCCTTTCTCTGCTAGACTGTGGCTCTCCTTCTGTTATGGTTATCTACATCTCTGAGAACAATAAGGCCGAGGCAGTGGAGCCCAGAGAGGGCCACAGATGTCTGTCTGTCCCCCCCCCCCCCCCCCCCCCCCCCCCACCACATTCAGCTCTTTACTTCTGTCGGTAGCCGGCAAAGGGGAGCCAGAGTGCAGTGGGTGGGTATTGGTTGTGGTTGTGTGGTGATAGGAAGGAATGGAAAAGGAGGACTGAAGCTATTGTTACCACGTAGCAATAGATGACATCCTTTCACTGGCCCACAGCTGCTCTCGTCTTCTGAAGGGAAGAGCGGAGCGCCTTGTATGTTGTGGACTGAGAGTCAGTAGATTTCTGCCATCCTCAGAAACCTGAAGGACAGCTTAGTAGACAAAAAGACAAAAGTAGAACAACCTGCCCAGCCGCTCCGACAACTAACAAGTTTCTGAATGTCATAAGAGGACCTCCTCTCTATAAAACATGCTGTGCATCTCTTCTGTACTCGTTCACGCAGCGAGCTTCCCTCCTCATCAACAGGCAGAGTCGGTATTGATCTTCCCTCGGGGTTTTCTATTTACAGTCTGCTGGTTAGCAGGGAGAGCAGGGGAGGGTGTCTTCCAGAAACTCTACTCACCAGCTATTGATTTGCAATCAAACCAGAACCTTGCATTCCTCCACCAAATCTGTGGCTCTAAAACGTGTGGAAGAGAGGCCACGCGTACACGTCATGTGATTCCATGGACTAAACACCAAACCAAATGGTGGCTGCTATAATTAGGGAGGGCTGCAATACTCAAAGGCAAACATACAACAACAATATCTTGTCGGGCTGAAAATTTACCTCAATAATCAATTTGTCAAAGTCTGTACGCCATCTTTAGGTGAATGAAACTGGCCACGTTACGTCACGAGTACACTCTACCTGCTAGCTGTTGGGCGCTAACCAAAGTTAACAACGTTGCCAAGCAAATTAATTCCTACAGTTGGATCACTTCATGTTCACACATAGCTATGTCACTATTTAGGACATGTCTATCAAGTACAGGCGAGGCGAGAAAACAGACTTCTGTACAACATGGAAAAAAAACAGTTAGCGACATCAAAGCAACTGCTTTAAAAGAGTCTCAGTGCTGAAACTGTTTCAGTCAAACGTCGGCATATTAGAATTTACGAAGTGGTAGCCACATAATCGCGCAACTTTCTTAAGCCAAATTCATCAAGCTGACCAGCAAATATGATAAAAATAAACCATAAAACATGGCAAAACTTGCAGCTTCTACGTTTGAAGTCAGGTCACAGACAGCCAGTAACGTTATTGATCCGTCATTGAGACTGACCGGTTAACTTGAACCAGCATTTGTGCCATTTCTTTGACATTGTATCAGTAAACCTATCAAATAAAAACACATCAGGTCTGCTAAAACTATGAGGACTTCACATGATAAGCTTTTGCATGTTCAACTTAGACAACTGCATGCTCGGTTAGTTATCATTCCACAGCTCTTAGAAAGTATCACATCTGTTCAATGTGTTCAACAGACGTCATATTTTCTTACCATTTTGACAGTGTTGATGTCTTTTAACAGGCACCAAATGTTGCATGTTTGTCACTCGGGGGGGGAGTGACCGTGGGAAACGTCAAACCATCTACTGAGCTCGCTCTTCAGACAAGACTAGGCCAGGCAATGGTCACAATCCAACCACCTCTGAGCACGAGTACTACTGCGCTACTATTTTAATGTGAAAAAAAGTGGACTGCATACAGTGATGGCAGTCTGTCTGTGGCAAAATGATTTTTTATCATGCAACCAACGGCAATTATATGTTTGCAGGTGAAATCTCTGAAACCGCAGAGAGACAGCCAGAGCATGAAAGTGGGAGGTTGAGTGGCTAAAACAGTCAGCAGACAGCCAGTGGATTTCACAGGGTGTGGTGCCCAGAAAAGACAAGACATTCCCGGGACAAACAAGCAAAGTGCTGGTTTTCTCCGAGAGAGCAGGCAGCAGACAGCAGACTGTACCAGAGGCAGAATAGAGCTGAAGAGGAGACGGCAGAGGAACAGAACAGACCAGGAGTTCCAACATGGAGGCAGGAGCCATATGTCAGCACAGTTCAGCACACACAGCGTCTGTAAGGAAAGGACTCGTTCTATCTCTGGATTCTGTCTGCCTTCCCTGCTTTCTCTGCTTGTTACATATACCTCTCCATCCACCCCCTTAAAGCACACACTCTGCTGCCTTCCTTCTACGCTGCAGAGAGACGTGCAGGTTTAGAAGAGGAGGGCCGGGAGGATGAGTGCCGTGGGAAGGGGTTAAGTCCAAACAGATCCATCTGCTTCCTCGTCTGTCCTCCTGGCTGGCTGCTGGCCCCGGCCCGGCTTTTACACAGCCTGCAGCCTGACGCAAGGCATAAACACATACACACAACTGGACGGCGCACATCAAAACCACAACGCTGACAGGTTTGAGGATTGTTGCAAAGATTTTTTTTATATAAACATAAAGAGGGAAAAGGTTTTCCAGATGGCCTCTAACAAGACACTCATGCCCTGGGCCAAAGACGTGGCTAATAAATTGAGGTGAACATCTGAGAATGTTTTGAACCTTTCACTACATTCATAGTGAAGAAACAATTCCTCCTTGGAAAGACACATTTCAAGAGGACATGGATCACTATATAACAACTTTTCAGTCTGTACCTGCATGGACACTATGTTTTAAAAGAAGATTAACCTTGAAAAGGTTAAAAGGTCAACTGGAGCCTCCACGAGTTTTGCTTGACTCGCACACACGGAACATGAACTACAGTGTCCATTGTCTTTCTGGTCTCTTTGTCTACACAGGCTCGAACACGTGCTTCACCAGGCTTGCTGAACTCGCTCGTAAACAAACGAACCGAGTAAAAATACATCCGGCAACACCAATACAGCTTAGTCGGCTACACAACTGTAGCATTTCTGAACAGCTTACCGACTGACCTGCACGTTTTGAAACTTCATCTAAGACGTGAAATCGTTCTCGTTTCATATCCGTCTTTGGCTGGTAAAGTACGGGTATCACGTCCAGTGTGTTTATGTTGTGTCTCTGTGCTACTGCACACTCAGCTGTCAAACATGTACACTGGTGCGCCCACTCAGAAGCCTAGAGGATAAAAGAGCATTTCTGATTCCTGTCACTGTTTCAGTATAGTAAAGGTCTTCATGGAGGTCAATGTGGACTGTACGGAAAGATCCAAACTCACTTAATCCAGATACGCTTACTCTGATAGCGACCTTACGTCATATACAACTATGGGTGGGCGGATGAACAAACATAACAGCTATAGGCGATTTTTTTGGGGCTGATTTTTAGTTTAATGGTCCATCTCCAAAGAAAGAGTGAACCCTATACACAACAATCCATTTGTGGTGTTTACATAAGAGTTGGGAGAACTCTTTCTCTGATTATAATCACATTGAGAGTACGCGTAAACACTGAACGTCACTTCTAATTCGCTTTCCCTTTCACTTCCTCTAACTATACTACAGTGAAAGCTTAAAAAACAACAACATCTACTACACGGCAGGGTCAATAAATGTAGCCACTATGTGACCTACATGTTCAAAATTAAGTGAGAAGGCGACAATAAGAGAAAAAATAACCTCCACACACACACACAAAGCTTGGAAATCTCTGCGTATGAACACCATTTCAGTTATGGGCCACATGCCTGGACTCATCCATACACTGCACAGCTGGACAGCTGCAGGGAATCAAAGGCAGGAGCAGAAACGGAGGGGACAACAGTGTGCACTGCTGCATGCACCCTCATAAAAGTGTATTCTGTCGCTGATGGGAGAGGTTGTCTGATGAAGGAAACACCTGGTGAGGGAGAGGCCCGGACCTGCTGAACGCTCACAGTTATCCCGCCTTTGTATTTGAACAACGCAACAACAAAAGAGGTCTGCTTCTATACATTACACTGAGCCGGATTTGCAAAGATGAAGTTGGTGAACACAGAAAGAACTGATGTCGTGAGTGAATAAGAGAAAGACAGAGAGAGAGAGAGAGACAGAGAGGGGCGTGCAGACTTACAGTATGTCAGACAACAAGGTCAGCCCATCCCGGGAGAGGTGTTGGCTTTCTAACAGAGTACAGCTACTTGAAACCAAGGTCACTGCTCTGAGGCTGCGAGAGGGACAGGAGAGTGGGGCCAGACAGGGACAGCTTTGCTACATGGCCTATGTATAGGCGGTGCTGTGTGGTGCGGCCTGAATGAGTGCGTAACTGTGTGTTTGTGCGTGCCTTTCGAAATTGATGGAATTCAGATCACTGGCAGGAAAATAAATAAATAAATGAGCGAATAACATTCAGGGCTGAATTTCCTGAAACCAGATGCCTTTCTGACATAAACAAATCAGTCCATTATCGCAGCCATTACAGCTAGAAACTTTAGAGTAGGGATCTTAGCTGCTCTCTGCACTCATGCAATCTCTAACAGCCCTTTGCAGAGGTTTGACTGCCTTCCTAGAAGAAAAAAAAAAAGAAAAAGGAGGCCCATTGACGAGCATTGCACTCTCATACAGCGATAGATTAGAGGCGAGTTTCGTGAAGAAACCTGACACAGTCACACATGTGGTTTGTGAAAGTGAAAGTTTAGCAATTGGAACGAGCTGCTAATCTAGGCTGAGCTCTTACATGCTGATGTGAAAACATACAGCTATATGAAGGCAGTACGTGCCTCTGTGTTATCGGTCTCCTGTCTTTAAGTGGAGGGGAGCATTGGCAAGGCAAAAGGAGAAATGACGTGACGCTCAGCTCAGAGAATATTTAACTTAAAGCAAACACAGGGCTGGAAAACACGAACAGGATTTGTATTTGTACACACAGCAGCGCCCAACGTTTGAATCAGTGCTCGGCAGCCACATGGGGCTGGATGAGGGCTTTTGGGATACAGCTGGATGAGGGTTACTGGGTGGACAAACAAAACCTAACTGTGTAAGGAGGGAGGGCTAATTCAATGTTATCTTATCCTCCCCCACCTTGGACACGGGCCTAGCAGCTCTAAAATTAGCCGTCACATCTAAACACAGTCTTTGGTGTAGCAACGTACTCTTTGATGGGAACTTGGCTCATGGCTGACACGCTGAAAGCAAACTCGAGCTCTCCAACTGCAGAGATGAAGCCAAGATAGTATACAAACGCAAACCGGAGACGCACAGGGCTCGGCGGTCTCCGCTTTGGAAGCATTCAGATGGAAGCTTATCGAAAGTGACATTGAAGAAGCCGTCTACATCTGCAGAATAAAAGTACAGATCACCAGTGTTATGTCTTTGGTTGTGGAATAACACATTCGTTCATTTTAGCACCATATTATAATTATATCATCAAATAGTGTGGTTTTATTTTCATAAAATGAATGATTCCAAGCAAACTTCATTTAAAAATATCAAAATAGGGCACACGGGTAGCCTATCCACATAATTAGCCATATTGATAATGTACACTTATGTATAGATTATACTGACTTCTTATAAGTCTGTCCATTTACAAGTAAAATAATTAGAATATTATAAGTAAAGATCTCCCTGTGAAGATTAATTATTCATATGGCTGAGTCACACAAGGAATAGGGGCGCTGCTGTCCTTCTATAGAAGCGATGTTTCAGATTAATTAGAATTACAAGAAGAGAAGGGAGCGGATATGACTGAACAGGGAGACTGTGACATGAAGCATGGTATTTTTTATTTATTTTTTTAAAATACAGGCTTCCAGTTGATGACGGAATAAGTAGACAGTAGAATACACGGCAATTCATAGACCACCAACATTATAAAGCAGCAGTGAGTCTAAATCAGTCTAACCATCAGGTAGAGATCCTGTTTGTGCGTGCGTGTATTAACATGTACTTAAACTCGTGGAAAACAGTGATTGGGAAGCAACCGTGACCTCCCAGCAAGAGCAAGGAGGGGGGAGGGGTCTTTGATGAAAGCAAACCAACATCCTGTGCTCATGGCTGTGCACAGATACGAGGCCTGATACGAGATACTGGACTATTTTTATACGCACATTTATTTAACCACGTTATTTGTGTTTGTATATTTAGACAGCAGGATGGGGGACATGTTGGTGGCCATTATTTTTCTTAGTAAACATTTAAGGGTTTTGCAATGATATGTGGCTTTTATGACCCTGATATATATATACACCTTTCATGACACTGAGACAAATAACCAAAAGCCTAAAGTCTTATTCACAGTATAAACTACATCAACTGTTGCAGCTGTGACAAGCAACCCAAGACACAAAAGCTAGGCAACTTGTTGAATATGCTGGATTAAAATCAGGAGAAACAAATATGGGAACATCACTACTGCTCGCACCCTGTCCTTGAGTTTCTTTCCTTCCTCCTCATTGGACTCCTTTATCGTTCTCTCAGCACTACAACTCCCAACAACTCATCAGTGGTAAAAAAAAACAGCAAAGAGAAAACAGCAAACCTTGGACTCACTACTGCAAGATGTTGTACACAGAGCTGCCGCCATGCACTCCTATTTATCCTTTTCACTCTCACGCCTACGAATTACTTCTACTCACACAGAGTGCTAACTGGTCTGAACCTCCATTACACAGAGCACACTGGCCTCCCACTCCCACCCTACGAACAGTGGCAGGCTGCCAGGTGGGGAAGAGCGTGCGCGTGTGCGTACTTGCATGTGTGTGTGTGTAAGATTGAACTGTGGGATAATGGCACAAAAATACAGAATTAGGGAATACTTGCAAACCATCTCACAACCTGTTAACCTTGAGAAATTTGACACTCCTCAAACGAACCCTAACCTCTTGTGTCACCACTGGCCGTGTTGATGTGAAACCCCTGCTCTGGCAGTGACACACAGTACTGCGTTCCCTCGCTTCCCATCTCCCTGAAGCCGCACGACCTATAGCGGACCTCAAATTCCTCTGCCTAAGATTGCGAGCTCGCTGCCATTCAGCTCGCTATTAGCGTATTTCGCCGCACTCCACGCCACAGTGCCTCGCCTGTTCCCTGCAAACAGACTCCTTCTATACGGCATCAGTATGCAGCCTGCCTGAGGGGGAGGTGGAGGAGCAGCAGAGGGGAGGAAGAAGGGAAGGCTGGGAAAACAAAGCCTCTATAGTCGTCTCTCCAGCCGGGCCAGGCCGAGCCGCACTAGCGGGGGCGAGTTATGTAATGTGACTGGCAGGGCCCACTTCCCTGTTCAGAGCTGCTGCACACACTAATCCCCACTGAGGAACAAGCCCTGCTTTGGAGGAGGAGAAGGTGGAGGACGAGGAGGAGGAGGAGGAGGAGGAGACAGAAGGGGAGCTGTGAGGGAACTAGTGGAGAAGGTATGATTACAAGAATTTTAGCCTTTCATCTGCACCAAATCGAGCGCACGGACACCACCCCTCTCTGCTCCTCTGCTGAAAGATAAGTCAGAATAATACCAGCACTGCCGATGGCTCGCTACGGCATGTAGAGGAGACACCACTTTCACACAAGACGCCTGTGTATGACATGCGAAACGACACGCACTCAACAAACTTTGGCTACTAATACCAGCCTGTTTGTAACAGGTAAACGAAGAGGCGCTCGTTCTGACACGGCCTGTAGCTCCACACACGTCACTGCTAAGATATTTGTGCTAAACATGGATGTCACATTAGCTCTACTCCAGTGCAGCAGGACCTCTTTTTATTCAGTCATGTTATTATGCAACAGCTTCTGCACGAAGACTCTCTGCAACAGATTATAGTAGAATGTGTGTGAAAGGGCTTCTAGCCTCCACTAATGTCTACCACGTTAGTACGTTGTAGTGGCTGTGTCGGTTCGTGCCGAACAGAGCTCCGTCAAACCGGCGTAGAAAAGAGCAGGTAGACGGATACGGCGTGAGTTTAATGGGGCTGGTGGGAAGTGGCACCAAAACAAGTCACATGGTGGAAGAGAAACGCAGCGAGCGATGATGGAAAGGACAAGTGATCAACGGGCACCTCAGTCACTTCTGCTAACCATGGAGACCAGGTGGAGGATTTAAAGTGGTTAAAAATAAAAGTCTGATTCTGATTTACTTAGCTGGCTGCCTGGAAACCATGTGACTGGCATCACATGAGGAGGAGGGGGGGGTGTGTGTGCCTATGGACACGAACACACACACACACACACACACACACCTCCTGGCACCATAATAAGCTTTGTGATCAGTTTCCTTGGTTTCCACTGACAGTAAGCAGATATAGGCAGCTCGGAGAGGTAAACAGTAGCAGCTCTTGCTGGTGCAGGCGCAGGCACACAGACACAAGAGAGGTGGGTGGGAGAGGAGTAAGAGAGGCAGTGACAGTGAGGGAGAGAGATGAATTTGTGCAGAAGAGGGGGGGATGGAGCCAGTGTTGCAGCTGTTGCTTAGGGCTGGGTTAAAAAAAAAAGAAAAAGAAAATGTGTTCCATTAACTGCGATGTTTATCTGAATGACCCAATATTTGTTGTTAAAATCCAGAGGCTGACCTTTACATTTGTGCCTTTTCTCCGTGTACATCTGCACTAAATGGCATGTGGTTGACTGTAGGGCTGGGTATCGATTCAAATTCCAAGAATCGATACGATTCCGATTCTCAAGACTGAGAATCGATTATCATAATCCGATCCAATCTCGATTCGGGTTAGTGTTATTAAAACCATTTTTTTTTGTCGCCCTCGTTTTCAACAACGGAATACGGGTGCATATCTTTGCAAATGTAACCCGCAATCACCTCAGGCCTTAAGTCATGACATGAATATTTACTGGCCATGCCGAGTCACTGCAGTTTACCGAACTGTCGTGACTCGACATGGTTAGCAGACTCTGGCTATCTCATAACCAATCTTTAGATCAAATCTGCGAGAATGTTCTAATGTCTAATGTCCTTGGCACCACTCCTTGTGGTCATAAGACACGCTACTTTTAAGCGGGGAAGTTCCTGACGACTAGTTTGCTCTGAGCTTTGTCCTCTATGTGGAAATCTCTGAGACAAAAATGACAACTGTTTAAAACCTAATGATAATCCAGCACGATGACATTTCTGGTTTTCCTAGTTTCCTCTTTAGAAAACGTCTCTCTCCATGTGATCCGGGATATTTACAATGATACCCTGCCTGTGACATTGGAGGGTGATTGTATTATATTATGTGTCGTCATTCCTTAAATTCAAAGTATAGGCTTCAGGTTGTGTGCTTGTTGACATACACTACATGCATGGTGATAGTTTGACAGGTGTGGAGCGGTAAACACCAATTTTGCGACATTAAGATGTACGGTGAAAATGGTCTCGGCTCATAATCTAGGATTTAACATGATCAGGACTTATAGCTGGGGTCACATTCACTGACAAACAGATGTAACTGTGCGCGTGCGATGCATGTGTGATTGAGACAGATAGAGCTTTTGTTGGACACATGCTAGTTCTGCACTACAGAAGCTGTGACCTACTTTTCACAGTCTCACACACACACACACACACACACACACACACACACACACACACACACACCCTCTGACAAAGGGACAGGAAAGCAGAGGTTAGGCATGCACTAAGCCCCGTTCTTAATACATGCATTCCAGTGGATAGAGTTCAATGCTGCTGCGCTTTCAGCCTGCCTGTTGGTACAAGCAACTCCTGCATACACAGTCTCCTGCATGACTGACAATAAAGGGTAGAGCCTGATGCCTGCAGTATGTAAACGCATACTATGTATACAAGTACACTCAAGCACAGACAGTCTTTCTTTGCGCCGTTTAAAAAAAGAAAGAGAGGAAAAAAAAACATAACAAAACCACACACTACACTGATTGTTTGGTTAAACAAGAAAGTACTCGAAGCCGCCTGATGTCCATTATTGAAACCTAAAAAATGACAAACACGTGAGACAAAACGCAGGTCTCCATGTGCCACACCGACAACAACTCCATTTCACAAACCATCAGGACTTAAAAGGAGCTCAAATAGCTGGTAAAATGGTGTATGCTCCAAAATGTAAACATATGAAGGACGATAAAAAAAAGGTGCAAATGTGATGTTTCTGTGCTTCTGAGCTGCTGTGTTCACGAGAATGCCCACACACACGCACCATATTGCACAGCACACCGCGTATTATGATGCCAGCACGAGCAGATAAAGAAAAAAATATACAGAAAAATCCATCATTTTTAATAAATAGCTGCTTTACCAAACATGTTTGAATGAGGGCAGCCTTGAGAGGGCAGAGCCTGATGGTTATGTTTTCAAAAAGATGTTACTTGTCAACATACCGATTCCATGGCTGTGGGAGAATGTCAGTGGGCTAAAATCCAACTAGAAAAACACCTGCCGCTGCAGAGTCCACAGAATCCTGAAAAACAAGATGAAAACAAAACCAAGCATTAATTACTAGGACAGCACAAGCAGTTTCACATTCCTTACGACGGATGGGTATTGGGGTGGATGCAGAGGGGTCATGTTTCTCCTCCCACAGATCTCTGGCAAGCTGAGAAAGGTCTATGGAAGAACAGGATACAGGAACAGTGACTGGCAGTGAGGCATTCGGTCCCCTTTTCCTTCCCTTGACCAAACATTGGGCGCTATTTATCCAAAATAACCCCGGCTCTGCACCCGGTCCCGGTGCTTCCATTTGATCAGGATGTATGACAAACCTGGACTGTATGTCGTGTGCCCTCACCTCCCAAGTTTTCCAATATTTATAGGCTCATTTTTGATAAACATAACCCTCTATGAAGAATGAACACAATCCAATAGTAAAATAGTATTTTTGTGACAGACTATAAAAGCACGCATGCTACCAGCTGTACTTGTGTATAAAAAAGTAGATCCAATGACATTTCAGTTTAACTCTAATAAAAACAGTTTGTGGTGTCTGAGTCAGAAACGCATTCATTTAGTGAAGCCAACGAGCCAATTAGCACTGACCAACTGCTCAAGGCTTCAAGAACGACAGTAAAATACGTGTGGTTGTATATTTTTGTGAGTAACTTATCTGTAAAAATGATGATCTCATTGCTAATGCCAAAAAAAACATGTCAACAATGGACACATGGCACCAACATGTTTATTCAATTGGTTTCAAACTCAATTCTACATGCAGATATCTGAGTGAAAAATACAGAAAAGGGGACATGCTTGTAGTATTGAACGCACCGCTCACACAGCACCATGTCATCATACTTTAAAGTCTATTAAACTAAGGTGAAGGGGGAGGAAAATAACCATCAAAAACTTAATGAAACAGTGTGATGACATTTCTGGGACGTGACAATGTGGCTGAATATGCAACTGACAGATTTGGTATGAAGTTCATAAGCTTCACTTTGCTTGCTTTTATGTAAAGTGCAGTATTATTACAGGTCTGATTTTTAAATATACGATAGCACTTTATCACCCAACACTGACTCAAATGCCCAAACTTGGGCTCTATTCAGACCAAATCAGGTGTTGCGGTCATTGGCACAGTGTTGTGGGTGAGTTTATTTGTGCTGAACGAAAGCCCTGTGAAAGAGCAATATTATTTTTAGACAGTATATGTAAGGCAATGCACGGCTATATATAAACATTGACTTTTAACTATAACTGGAGATGTTTGTACGCCAACATCCTATTCAGACTTCTGCAATTCTCTACACTGTTTCAAAGGTTTGTTAAAAGGATGTGGTCACACGCATCAACCTCATGACATTTCTCAAACCATTTCACTTAGACTGATAATTAGGTGTCGTCATACTAAGTCAAGTTGAAAATTAGCACATACTCCCTGCCAGTAAGCTGACTAACATTAGTTACACAGCAATATTTAGCTAGGTTAGTCAACATTATGTAACATTTCCCACTAGCCGTATACAAATAAAGACTATAGCAGCACACATTTTTGTGTATTGAGAGACAGAGCATGTTTCTATACCGTAAGTTGCAAAGTAGAGCACCAAACAACTCAACCTAACCAGCTAGGGCCCTGCGTCCCAGTCCTGCTCATGTTCCTAACCTTCCTGGCTGGTTGCCCTTCCCCCAGTCCCCTCCCAACTATGAGGACAAGGATTTATCAGGATTTAGGAGGCAGGACATGGGGGGGGTGTTTAACAGAGGCCCAGTGTTGGGCTGAACTAGTGGCATTCCAGTGATTATAGGACCCCCCCCTTCCCTCCCCAATTCGAACCAACATTTGTTCCATCAATCTGATTTTAAGACACCACAAGGGGGGCCGATGACAAACTGGTTGTCAGGTTTAACACTATTCAGACACACAGTGCATCCAAGTGCCTGGGAACTGCATTTTAACCCACAAACACATAAATGTGTAAGTGCTTATTTATTGTTTGTAAGTGTTTATTTACATCTCTGCTGTGGGACTATATCAAACAAGAACGTCAGTAGAGACGGTACAAAGTACAAAGGCTGATAGTACAGGCAGGGTGGCAGGTGGGCACGCAGGACAGGATTAAGGCCAGACCTCACTGGGCTGGCCTAAGTGGTAAGGCGGATGATGGTTAGATGCGTATTTGTGTTTGTACTGGAGTGGAACCTGTGGGGCTTTCCCAGCGGGAAGCGCAGGATTGACGGATTGTAATAATCCAACCAGGAAGCAGAACACTACCCTCCCAACAGAGTTTTGGAGACAGCATAGAGATAATCCCCTTTGATGATCACCTACGAAAAACTGTCAAGAGACACAGATTTAATCAAGAACTGTACGCCGACAAGCACAACAATGAAAGCAAATCCGGAAACCTTCAGCAGACCAAGATTAGTCTCTAAATTATGAATAGATAAACGACGAGGCATGTGTTTGTTGCAGGAATTTTATGGTATAACCTTTCCAAACATGAGGACGGGCCACCACGCCACAACCACAGAACTAAAAATAATAATGTTCAGGTATTACGGTACAATAACATTTCTGTCAAAGTAGAGCAGAGACACTTTGTAGTGCAAAAACTGATCACTTAATGTCAATTTCAGTGTGAGTTTCACAGGTGTACCAAAACATTAGTGCTGCTAATGGTTTAAAAATACATTTAAACTTTGATACTTTGTTATTATAGATAAATAAAGACTGTGCTTATCCTCACAGTTTTAATCCTACCATAGGTCCCAGCACACCCCAGAAACACTCCTCTCCATGGGAACAAGAAGACAACATGCAGGACACATTCCTCTGCCCACAAGTGCAGAGATACTACGGATAACATTACAGATAGCCTCAGTCGAGAAAGACTCATCAGAAACCGGTTGCACCGGCTCCTTTCAAGGTCAAACTTGGCCTGGTTAAAACCCAAGTGTTACCTAAGTTGCCGATGTCAGAATTGGGCTCGCCGTGTTAGACCATTTACGAAACTGACAGTCTGACATTTACACGTACTTAAACACAGTGAATGGCCAGCTGTGCAGAAGTGAGAGGAGCCAGGGTATGAACTTCTCTCTCGTTTCTTTCTTTACACAATCCGTTCTGTCACGTATGCACGGCTAAGCGCAAGACTCCGAATCCCTCCCAGGACGGATTTTTGTCCATATTTAAAATGATAGCGTCTCATCCTCCGTATCACTCTGACTTTGAGCGTGGCTGTTCTGAGCAGCTGTACATACTTGTGATGAGGTCGGACAGCATATTTCCCAAAGAATGTGGTCCTAGAGATTCATTGTCAAACATCCTGGTAGTAAAACTTCAGTTCCTACAAAATGCTTTTGCGTGCACAAATATGAACTGAAAAATGACTATGCTATTGTTTGCCTGCGGACATCTTTCAATCGCTTTGTCAGCATTAATGGTCGGAAGTGTGAAATGAATGAAGTTTACGTTTCTCTCTGATTACACCTGGATGATTACATGTGACAATTAAACTTAGCTTGAACAAACAAACCTGTGTTGAGGAAGACATTTCCAGCTAACCCAATCTGTTTACAGGGCTGAAGAAGTTGCTCGCTGGGTGGCATTGACAGGCTCCTTAGTGACGGTTGCTTCCTAGCTAATTAGCTTTGACTAAGCTACACCGCGAGAGAATGAGAGGGTGAGGCTTATGTGTGGTGCGCACACACACAAAATATGCTGACAGGACGAATTTACACAAAACATCAGTTACACCCTAATCAGTCACCAGAGAGATAACTGGTGAAGGTGGGCTCCGTTAAAGCAGCCTTGTGCCTCCACATTATGTGGAACCAAGGCCAAACGTTTAACATTATCATGCATAATCACAGAAAATTCCTAGCTCTGCATCACCATGACAACATGCCTGCATATTCACTTCTTCGGCATGACCACTGGTTATCTAACAGATGAAATATCAACGGCGTGTTTCAGAGCACTTAACTAAGCTCATCACAACAATGGAGGTGTTGTCATATGCACGAGGAACACAACAGGTGAGTTAACACACGTGTAGACGAAGAGCTCTTTAAAAAACAAAACAAAACAAAAAAAAACACTGCTGTAAGCGAGGAAGCTGGCGAGGCCAACCCCCGGTTTTAACAGAGTCCTTCAGCGAGAATCAAGAGGCTCGTCTTTGATGCTGACGGACACGATTGCAGATAAGGATAAATCTCTTCTCTGGAGCTCGGAGCGTGGCTCTGCACTAGAGTGACTGAAACGTTTGGTTGCAGCAAAGCAGGACCTGGCGCTAATTGGTTTTACCTAACCGTTGCAACAGCTGTATCAGCACTGCAAAAGTCCCACTATTTTTACCCTAGCCTGCGTCTCTGACTGGAGCCTGATGTACTCCAGGCCTGTGAGTTGAGGTGTTACAGAGGAGATTTAGAAAGAGACACTATTTTTTTAAGGAAACGTGTAATTGGTGAAACAGACACACTGAAGCCTGCAGACAGCTAACAAGACCTTCGGGAGGGCAGAGACAATACAACGGGGAGACTGCTGGTTCCATGTGCATGACCAGTGGTGACACATGATGTTTGGGTGTGTGTGTGTGTGTGTGCAAAAGTGGGAGAAGTCCCCTGGGCACTGTTGGATTAAGGAAGAGACAGGGGCTCGAATGCCGGCTTCGGGACACAGGCAGCTTTTGTTCTGCTTCTCTGTCATTTGGCGTCTGATTACAAGACCAGCTTCCATTTTCACAAACTGGTATCGCTGCTGCTCCTATATGGAAAATCTGGAACATATAACACAAACACGCCAGTGTGTCCCCCACACCCTCCCCCCTTCCGGGGCTTACAGAGCACCTCGTCGGTCAGCCCTGTGTCTGGCTGTCCTATCAGAGAACAGATCAGAGGCAGCTGAAAGGTGACCTGGAACAACAGCACTGACCTCTCTCTGATTTCATGAAGCGTGGCCTCGTACGCATCACGCGGGGACATTAATTCGACGCTAACACTGCAGTCTTTACGGCACGGATGATCATCTAGAACAAAAATTCTGTGGATTTTGTGGAGTTCACATACAGGACACGGTGAGCACAGGATTAGAAATGCTGGCACAGAATCTCAGCGAGACAAAACTAACACAGCGCTGGGCAGCTGGGCTTGATGAAATAAAACCAAACCAGCCTGGTGATAGACATCTGGAATGTAACATTACTTTAAAGTTGACGTTGTGCGTTTTGCCGTGCAATCAATGGCAATGTGGTGAAAACAAGTCAGATCATATGAATCAAACTGAGTTCGCAGCATCTTCATTGATTTGAATGAGGCCTCTTTGTCGACGCAGTGGGGGGATGCAGATAAAAACGCAGCGCTGTCATGATTAAAAAAATAAATAAATAAGAATAAATCAAACATGGCTCAACTTTTGTGGAAAATTACGTCACAGCCAATCAAATACGTGCAAGCTTGTGCACGGTCCTGGTAGATCACTTTGTAACATGAACTCTTTGTTTCAACTGTTTACCTCGCAATCATGTGAGCGCTCCTAATATTGTAAACATCTGTGCAGTGTTTTGTCATCTAATGACCTCACATCTAACTTTTCAAACTGAGACTTTCTGGATCAGATTTTTACGGTCTCACCAGCAGAGATGCAACAATAAGACAATTAATCGATTAGTTTCTCAACTCTTAAACCGATTGTCTATATAGTCGGTGATCGTCTTTTAAGAAAGAACGTCCAAATTCTAGGGTGTGGACAAAGCAAGACATTTGAGGATGTCACCATGTGCTTCAGGAAGCAGCGTTCAACACTTTTCTCCATTTTAAGGATTTTATCAACTGATGAGTTCATTGAGAAATGGGCAGACAGAGACTGATTAGTATCAATAATGAAAACAATCGTTAGTCGCAGCCCTGCTCATCAGCACCTAAAGCATAGCCACTTATATCGCTCCACACGGGACACTTTTCTGGGTCCTTACAAACACATGTGACCACGACGTGCTGTTTTGTATTTTACTGAATGTCCATATTCGTCTTAAATCGGGCTACATGGCAAAACTAAACCAACGCTAATAATACTGTCACAGCAATCGTGTTTTTTTCATCATTCGAATATTTCAAATGTTCCACTGTATCGTGTATCTGAAATAGAGTGTGTGAGCCTGATGGAGGGTAAAGCGCCTATAGTATCTGGGGAGTGGGCTGTCACTAGAGAGCTCAGGGACGGTTAGTGCAGTGCTGTCCGTGATAAAGCCACCCCTATATAAAGTCTGAGCACTAAACCAAATAAACAATAGGAAGCAACAGCAGCTCAATATAACAGGCTGGGTTTGGCCCTGCAGTATGTCAAAGCATCAGGTATCAGAGCTTATTGTAATATCTTCGCTAATTAGATTCAGTCATCTGCTCCTCTATGCTCAAACACTGGAGGGGAAATCTGACACTGGGGGTGTGGGAGACAGCTGGGGGAGGGGAGGGGGAGATGGGGGGGGGGTGAGGGTGGAGGTGGGGGGAGGAGGAGAGCGAAAAAGAGATGCACACCACACCTCTCCTCTTCAAAAACATCTACATTATTGATAAAGCCTGGCTTCTGCAGGGAGGGACCACGGCACACTGATCCCTCCATATCTCAAGCATGAGCAACCAACACAGGCAGCAGGCATTGGCAGCTCTATCCGAATCAGTTTACCTAAAGACCAAACACACTGGTGCGAGATAAAACATCGGCGCAGAAGACGCCAATGAGACGTAATAAAAAGCAAACGCAGTAGAGCGGGGATGAGAGGGGGTGAAAGAGGGAGCAGGGAGTTAGAGGAAAAAAAGGACTAGAAAACAAAGATTAAAAGGGTTACGGCTGGGATGGGTGGATACGAGGCGAACGACAAATCTGCTAAATAAAAGCCTGATATTAAATGAAGGCAGAGAAGTGAGGAGAAAGGAGGGGGAGGAGGGCTGCAATGAGAAGGCAGCGGCAGCAGCAGCAGCACTCGTGACACAGTTAGCGACAGCGCTTGTTTGTTCGGCACTGCCATGCCGCGGCAAGCTCGGCTCACTCGCTCAGCTCCACTTGCTATGAATCTTCTGCCGTTGTCAAGGTAACAAGCTCTCTGGACTGGAAAAAGAAGAAGAAGAAGAAGAAAAAATCTTCACATTCAAAAGATGTCTTTTCAAATGCTGGCCTCAACCTGAAGCTTGCATGTGTTCTCAATATACCACCTGTGCAACCGAAGCTATCTTCAGCTCGGCTGTGCAACCAACGCTTGTCTGTTTGCCATGGAATTTAAAGATTACCAGTGCACACGACACTGAGGGTGTTTTCTCTGGGGTGGCTGGAATGAAAATGAAGGGCAGCAACCACAAGATAGTAGTTGGAACGTTCACACTAGTGCTGTTTACGTTGTTTCATTCAGACTAATCAATTCATTGAATCCTGAGCCTAAAAGCAGGTGAAACATCCACGGAAATGCCACAGGGATTTGTATAAATACAAATAAAAAGGTAGAAAAATGTGAAAAAACAACACAGGATTTGTGCTTATATATTATAAACATTACAGCTTTTTCAGCAAGAATTCCTGCATGTTGTCTTTACAACCTCATAAAGTTGAGTTTAAGGACTTAAGAGTATTTTCCCCCGTTCATAAATGAATATGCAACAAATACAATGGCACTGCACCAATATTCTATAACACAGGGTGCTAAACGCATCTTAGCATACAGCCTTAGCACGCAGTAATCATAATATCATGGTATTATATTTATGATTGATATCAACACCGTGGCCAGAAGCGCCCGGCTCTATTATCAAATACAATTCTTCAAATGCAGCAAGGGCCAGAAGTGCTGCATTGACAAAACACGAGCGTGCAGAGGGGGGGGCGAGCAAAGAGCGTGGCTTTGGATGTATTATTTAATTAATGTCGACAACGGAGCAAACTGTAATGTTAAGACAAATCAGGTCTGTATTTGGCAAGCCAAGTCAGCACTTCCACCCATTACAACTACCAATTATTTTCATTTGTCAGGATTTTTTCACTGTTTAATCAATTAGTCTATATCATTTACTGTGTAAAATGTCAAAACTAATGTTCTGTTGCTGAAAATTTATGTTTTTGTTTCTTTATTTCCTCCATAATAAATTACTATGAAAATGTATTTTAGATACATTTTCAGTCATCTGACTGAGCAACACACCAATCATTTCTGCGCTCACGCTCGAGCCAGTGAAATGATAAAAAAAAAAAAAAAAAAACACAACGGAGCAGTCACACGCCTGCTGCCGTTAAATGTACGTGTCAAGTCCAAAACGCACGTCAAAAACAGGCTCTGCTATTATTTTTCTGTATAAACCTACACATCAGTGTCAGTGAGGCGTGGGTCTGCGCGGGTGGACTCGCTGCCCTGCAACAGAATATGCCGCTGTCCTATTTTACAGCATAAACACTGGCTGATGCTCCAGAAAAGCAGCCCTTCTCCTCGGGGCTTGCTGTCTCTCGATCGGCACATCGCTGCTGCTCCGCGTCGATTTCTTCTCGTCGGGGTGATGTGGAAAATAATACAGCGGGGTGGAAGAGCGTTCTTATTTCCCGCATAAGTGGCCTAAATGATGGATCTCAATACCTGTGAGTGGTCAAAGCACCTCTTTGTATAGTTTTGAACCATGACTAATTAATGTTTGCTGGTAAACACACACACACTCCACAACAGAACAAAACAGACCACCAAATGTGGTTATACTATAAAAATGAGCAAAGATACAATTAGGGGTGGGCGATATATCGAATATACTCGATATATCGCGGCTTGTTCTACGTGAGATGTATGAAATGACTATATCGAGACCATCGAGTACTTGTCACGTAAATGTTTTAAGCCGTATGCATTTAATTCTCGGAGTTTTGCCTGTCATTCACTCCTGGTGCTGCTCACAGCACGCAGCACACTGCCCCGCACACCCAGAAAAATCCCCTGCGCGCATGCGTACTTTTTGTATCAGGTGAGGAGAGAAGTGAAGAGCCCGAGCGAGTTAATTGCTTCAATGCTCATATGTACATTATGAAATATATTAAAAATTCATAAAAAATATGACAAGTGTTAAAATGCTATAAAAAGAGTGTGTGTCGTATAGCAGGTGTAGATCGACTGTTCTACACTGATTTTGAGCCAATAGGTCACAGGACCTGGAAGCTATTGAGCTTTAAAGCTCATATTTACATTATGAAATGTATTAAAAATTCAAAAAAAATATGACAAATGTTAAAATGCTATAAAAAGAGGTGTGTCTTATACAGCAAGTGTAAATCTACTGTTCAACATTGATTCTGGGCAATTACAATGCTATCAAGGTAATAATGACATTATTATTTATTAGAAATAAACAATACAAAACAACAACAACAACAACAAAAATATCAAGATATATATCGTGTATCGCGATATAGCTTAAAAATATTGAGATATTGGTTACAGGCCATATCGTGCAGCCCTAGATACAATGCGTTTACTCATTCCTTTAGTTGTAGGATGATTTTACTTTGCTAGTTTGCAGCAACAAATATTTTCTGCTTGTTTTACTTAATAGTTTAAGGTTACGTAACCTCCTCACATCGGAGCATGCCAGACAGGCGGCCCTTCTCACGCACACACGCGTGATTATAACTGAATAATTTCCGTGGTATTTATTTTATGTCACGCGTCACCTTTAACGATCATGTAGTTAAATTGTAGAACAACAGCCGCTTATGATTTGGATGCATTTAATTTGTGACGATTTCAATTTTATGTCTGGATGATTGAAGTCCTTGTCTTGTCTTGTGTCAACCACATTCCTATCCATGATCATGACATTGCATATCAGCTGCGTGTGGCACTACAGCCTCCAGTTATTAATTGACAAAAATCGGGCCAAGAAAACAAAAAAACAGCACGTAGTCGAGGATGGCAGATTATATTTGAGTAGCAAAGTTCCATTCAATCATCTTGCAATTTCATATCGAATGTTTTCAACAATGGCATTATACAGTAAGTGAAGGCAGGCCCGCCTATTCACTGACACTGTGATTTGATTCTCCATAAAGAAAGCCTGCTCTGTCATTCAGCCTCGCACACACAACCTGAGCATCTCCACAATTCTGCCATTTGTCATTTTCTGTTGCCATGGTTGCAGGGGGAAAGACGGTGCTCTGTGAATATTGGAAATGGAGGAGTAAGCGGCACATGGTACATTATCGACATAAACACCCGCACATGCTCCGACACCACAGAACTGAAGAAGTCGACCGTGCTGGCTCTGAATTGCCTGCGGCCATCCGTTCACCCACACGATTCTCAGCCAGTTAAAAAAGTAGGCATTTAATAAATATCTCCAGCTGACACACATCGTCTCCACACACACAGCAAACTGTGTATCCAGCTACATCCGGATCTCATACTCCAATACAATCTGAAAGAAAGATTATCAGACAGTATGGATCCACAGTGTAAGCGTCATGTAGTGTAATCTAGCTGACGTGCAAGCCAATATCTTAATAGGAACAGAATAGGTAACAGAAACTGCTTGGCACAGGCTTGTTGCATGTGCGGCCGTACGTGCGTCACGCATGATGCCACTGTCACCTTGACGAGGAGCCATTTCAGACCTTCCCAGCATTCTGCTGGGCTTTACTGTCAGTGCCCCTTTTCTCTCGTCTGACAGGCTCGAGACACACAGAGACACACACACTCTAACGCAGAGTTCCTCTCTGAGATTTCTCATTTTGTCCTCATCGTCTAAATGCCAGAGTGGCGGCGAGCGCATGAATTAAAGTATGAAACTACAGCAAGCATGCAGAGTGTGGAAATCGCCAAGGCGGGTTATACGCGTGTCCATTAAAAAGACGCCGTCACCTGCAATAACCACGCTACGTGCAGGGATGCAACGCTTCGAAATATTGAAACCCACTGCAGTGTTTCCCACGGGCTCACTTGTCACAGTGGTTGACGTGGCGTATGATGGCACAGCAGGGGTGGATGATATGACCGGAAATATTTTTACACACATATATACACACACACCACATAATGCCATATCAAATCAGTGTTTTCTGTGCCTGGAAAATATTAATCATGTCTGCTTCTTAACGCAAGAATTTTACTCTTGCTCTGGCAGAGCGTGTGTGATTGTTAGTAGAGCCTAGATAATGTGAGAGGCAGAGCCACGGGGGGGGCGTCCACTAGTTAATCGATCACAGATGACATCGTTCTTTTCGAGAGAAAAAAAAAAAGCTAAAATGGGTCGCCAAACATACTATCTAGGTGGCCTGCCAAAGAAAGGCCCTGTGGGGGAAACACTGTGAGGTAAAGTATAAAAAAAATCCAGGATGCATGAGCTACTACTATGAACACTGACTGCCAATGAATTCTGTATACCATGAACATACACACACATCCATGCACTACCAGTGTAGTGTAGTATATTGTTCTACCATTTGCGTGTTAGTTTAACGTAAACAGAAGCCTTTCCACATCGGCTGGACACGTACTGATGCATGGCAGTAGAAGGGGATCTGCTCATGAGACGGATGAATGTCACGCATCTAAAATGCACCAAGTGCTCTTAAAAATATTACTATTGTTTGAATTAGCCTTTATGGTTACCTCACACACACACACACACACACACACACACACACACACACACGTATCATATCAGCCCTTCACATTGGCCACATTAACACGAGGCAACCACTACCCGACTATAAATATGCATATTTATATTTGAACATGTATGGAGATGAAATTATCCTGCATTACTTCAGACGCGAGCGTAGCACAATAAGAGCAGGAAAGCACCGATGCTGTCTGCGTGCACAGAATTTACGATGATTTTTGTCAAAGGAGGAAACAAGGCAAACAGTCAGGTCCAACGCCCTTAGTTTCCTGCAAGCAGTGCTTCCTGAGGAACCAAGGCTACTGCATAGAGGTGGGGATGGGGGAGGAGACTGTCAGAGAGTGAGGGGAGAGGGGAGACGAGCATGCAGTATGCGAGATTACTGCTGGGCTCGGAGATGTAAGGATTGTGGGGGGGGGGGGCTGGCAGATAGAAAAGTGGAAGCAGAAGGAGAGTAAACAAGAGGTGTCGGTGGGCGGATAGACGGAAGACACGAGGGAGAATGGAGCCAAGTGTGTGAGGGAGCAGCAGATCAGTGACTTCAGCAGACAATCTCATCTGTCCAAGAGCCACACAGGGTGATGTGGTGAAACTGAACAGATATGATGCACATGAGTACAGCATGCATGTGTGTGATCGTACAAAGCAGCCCTGTTGAGAGTGTGTGTATAGCCATGCCTGGATAAATCAACACAAACATACAGGAAAAGTGTACAAGGCCGGCAGGCGAAAGAAAAGTCCAAAGAACAAAAAAAAAGGACTCGATTTGATTTTGTTAGACCGAAAACTCAATTGTCCCTTCAACCAACACGTCCAAATTTAGCCCTGCGTTATTAAATTATTAAATGGGAAAAACATTCATAATAGAACAGCTGGAGCTTTAAATAGGTTTCAATCCTGAACCCTTCAACCCTTCCTGCCTGCAAAGGAAAGCTTCTTTATGAAATGCTGGTGCAGTAGTGCCACATGACGCTACTTGGCAGATCAAAATACTAAAAAGGTACTTTATGAGGTATGAACCAAAAACAGAACCTCTGACAAATATGGTGTGAAATGAAATGCTTATGGCAGCAATATTTAAAGTTTTTCCATCATATAGACCAATTAATGCCATTTGAACGCACTATAGTTTGCCATCCATCTTCCAGTGTGACTTTTCTGGCACTAAAGACCGTGAATGTAATACTTTTTGGAGCTGACTCAAGCCTCATATGTCCACACCAACGTGCAAGATTGCCTGTCAGGTTAGTAAATGTAGCAAGTTACGTGCCTGATTGGGCAAGCAGTAAAAAAAATATAAAAAATGTGGAAATAGCTGTCGAGTGAGTGAGCCATCTCGTTTCCTTCTCTTCTCTGAGAGCCGCACGTGACAAGAGAAATGCAGCAGGTGAAGACAAACTTTATGAGCTGACGCTCAAGTGAGCATCTCAATTATGTTGAAAACAGGCGGTTTGTTTAGGTGGCGTGAGGATATGGGTGAAACTCCAATTATGTATCACTGCAGTTTGCCACAGGTTTGACAGCGAGGCGAATGAAAAGTCAAGTTTCCAAAGAATGTCGCAGGAGTGCCACACCTGAGAGCTGACAGCTCTTGCATGGCTGCTAACCACTAATAAATAAACTGATAATAAATAGCAGTTTGTATCAGGGCGGACACAATTTGTGACCAACTTTGCCAATTAAGCAACTAAAAAAAAACATTATGGGTAAAAGGCAAGATTAAAATAAATAAACGACACATCAAGCTTCAGCTTCAGGAAAGGGACACACTATGTGTAGTACTAAAAACATATAGAAACACGGGTATGATCCTTTCACTGCTATCCCTTTTCTAAAGAAAAGTGCACATGCAAAGAGGCTGTACAGTGATTGTGGGTGAAAACTGACTTTGCATAAGTAATGAGGAGGAATAAAAGACTGTCCTACATCCACGCCAGAGATTACACTGCTGGCTGCTGTTTCTATAAAAAGATCCACTGCAGGGAGTATGAGTGACACAAGCACACACGCAACCACACACACACACCCTCACAAAACGCACAGATGGGCACGAAAACAAGGCAGTGTATTTATAGGGAAGAAGGTTCTAGTATCAAAAAGAACTTTAAAGATCAGTGGCTGGTTAACTCGAGTCACCCAATCACAGATCTGTGACTATTTCCAAGCCTTGGCAGAAAAACACAGCGAAATGCTGGAAAGATTATCTGTAGCTCCGGGCCAACTTAAAATGTCTTCTATATTTCCTGTTCTCCTATTTTCCACTTCTCGTTCAGACTGCTTCCTTCTAGGCCAAACAGATACCTCAGTCAAGTGTCTTCACAGTGTGACACGAGGATACAGTGTGGATGTACAAGCCCTTGATACTAAGGGCCAAACGCATACAGGCCTGTAGCTTTAAGAGCGGCTCTGTGTTGCCACATATTCAGGAGGGAAAGTCCCCGTGCAGGCTGACTGAAGATGATGTGATTTTCCACTCCCCGCTGACTGCTCTGGTTAAACACAATAGCTAATTTCTATTCCTGCAGCAGAAGAAGTTGAGACGTTTTGTTTTCACCTTGTCTGTGACTGACTGAGGACATTCTAGAAGATTATTTTTAGCGTGGTTCACAGTTTTAGACGTCATAAAATAAATTGAAAACTGCCCATCAAAATTTCCAAATGCCCGGTGATGTCCTCAAATTGCCATTTCTGTCCAACAGTCCTAAACTCAATGAGCTACAACAGAGAGAGTAACATTTACATCTTCTTTAAACCATATGTCAAGGCAGTTTCTCGTCAAGCAACAAATTGAATGCTATGATGACTGTGCACTTTTGCACGTTATCAGTACTGAATCAATGATTGCAAGAAAATGCGTGTGTGTGTGTGTGTGGCTATGACAGTAGTCGTTACTGTCAGTGTCGCTGTGTGCATGACGTGCGGTGCAGCATGCGTGTAAATTCGACCTGCACAGAATCAGGATATCTGATATCTGAGACTGATCGGCCGGTCGTGATCGAACAAGCTGACGGCTTGCCGATCAATCGGTGCCGCTCTAGCGCTGCACTTCCTGTACGATAGCATCGTTCTTAAGAAGCCACCTCTGTAAATATGATCACACAATAATACAGATGTTTTTGTTGACAAATCTTCATGCTTATGCTTGTCAGAGGCAACCAAAACATTTATTATGGCCATGCTGATGTGTACCAACATTACAAAACAAAGATCAAGCTTATTTTGCCATCTCAGCGATTACCTGATTTCACTAACCGCAGTTTTTAAACCACCAGTTAGTAACCATAACGGCTCAGCTACGCCGAGTGTTTCTGTCATTTGCAATCAGCAAAGACGAGGTGAGAAGTCGGTGCAGCGTGAACCAACGCTAACAAAGCAGGAAAAGGAGCATCGCACCATTTGACTTCACCGCTTGCCAATACACCGTGTAATCCTCTCTTAACTATTACTATCGGAAGGTTGGCGTGCCCTGTCCTCACATGCTCCTGACCTCCACTGGTTTGTTCCATTTGTTATCTAACGCTTGGTATTTTTACTGGTAGTCTTCTAGTGTGAGCGCTTGAACAAAGTGTCACTCTGGACAACGTCAAAACAAACGTTTTACTAGAGGTGTGTCTCCCGATGAGACATCTTCTAGTTGGTGACGGCACGTGAACGTGTTAGTGTGGGAATTTTGCTACGGATCACGGTGAGATGATGAAATATGAGCTAGTAATTCCAGGTGAAATGATAGATCCAATAGATTAAAGACGCAGTATTTTATAATCCTGGAAAATCCTCACGCCAACGATCATTTATCCTCCAATAAATGATCACAAGTTACAAGTTTACAAAGTCAGAATCAGGTTTTCCGCCCATTTTTTTTTGCTGCCGGGCATTGGTCTCATTGAAATTAATGAGAGCACAGCGGTTAATGATGCAGTGATGTTGCCGGTCTGAGCATGAGTTTAACACATTCCCCAAAACGCC
The DNA here is from genome assembly GCF_000972845.2 of Larimichthys crocea. NCBI lineage: Eukaryota > Metazoa > Chordata > Actinopteri > Sciaenidae > Larimichthys > Larimichthys crocea. Next base: position 10,595,614 of record NC_040018.1, on the reverse strand, counting down.
TCTCAATCAATGTCACATGCACACCTCCGAGGACGTCCAAGTTATCCTGGAAAGCTGGATGAACTCGGGAAAAATGACACACTGGCCTCATTTGTCTGAACTACAGTTTGTGTCTTTGTGTCTGAAGCCCCTAATGAGTTACAGAACGGGGCTTCTTCCACCAGCCAATAGCACAATATGACCTCCATTACAGTGAGCCGGGAACAAGAACCCAAAAACTATGCGGCCCAGACGGGCTTCATAAATAAGCCTTGATAAAGAATTCACGCGAGTAAATCATCGGTCTGAAGGCAATTACCCGCAAAAATATGAAGGAGGCAGGGCACAAAAAGCAGCATCAACAATAGGTGTAACAGTAGAGAGGATGAATCACAGCCTCTTTATAGCCACCAGCCTGGTTGTAAAGACAGAAAAGAGCTGAGTGGTGAAAATGCAGGTAGTGGTCAAAAAGGGTGTTTAGATCCTTTGTGTTAAGTATACTGCCCCACAGCATGCTGGGAGGAGGGGGGGCAAAGTATGGCTGCGTGCATTGGTAAGCAGGGGCATGGGCCTCGACTGACGGACTCTTTGGTATTTAGGTATGCCTTTGCTTTTCATTCACATCCCACCCGCACAAGCGCGGAGGCCCATCTCCCCGCGGTCCTCCCCTCCCCCCTTCCTGTTGTTGCATTTCAATGTAAATGGGTGGATGAATGGCTGCAGCTGGCCCATCAAAAGGCCGGCCCTGCTGAAGGGCCTTGGTGATTGAGATTCAGCCAGGCCACACCACCTCGACCCCCCCCCCCCCCCACCCCGACCCTTCTGTCCTAACACCCTCACCCTCACCCCCCCTCTGTCGCATCTTATAGCTTATGCCTGACATGAAGAGGCCGGCCCGTGTACAAGAGGGCTTAAAGAAAACTGATATCGGCTAGCCGTTTGCTTTTGAGCACAAGAGTAGCCAGCATGAAGCGACTTCTCAAAGTGGCAATAAATCCCAGTCATTTTTTTTTTTATTTATCTCAGGTTGGGCAGGGACAGGACACAAAATCCTGTTCTCTACAATCTCTATAGTGATGTGGAACACAGAAGACAAAACTGTTTCCACGTGTATCGCATTCATCATCACATCACTCTTCCAGACACCGCAATGAAGACAAATCTGTCAAGACTGTTCAAAAACACAGTATGGTTCCAGTTTTGGAACAGCAATACTGTGTAAACGACAGTGTTTAAGGCACTCCTTTGGGGACACACTGATTTCCAGCGACATGACTTCATTACTGGATTCGTACCACCATCGGTGCTCCCCACCACCGATCTGCAGCTCTGCCCTGGTTAACATGTTCCACCGCAGATTTAGTCCAGCTCCTTAGCTCAATAATACCACGCTAACCTAATCGAGGGTGAAGCAGCAGGATGGGACATGCACGTGTGTGTGTGTGATGTTGAGAAGGAGTGGCAGAAAGTGGAGGCGAATGCAGGCAGTGCAGTGGAAAAGGTGAGCGGTGAAGTTGTCAGTCTGTACAGTGCACTGTACAGTTAGTGAGTGAATAAAGGCTTCAACGTCCAAAGTAAATCTCCTGTGTGTTGCTTCCCAACTGTGAAGATCCCCTCCACCTACATTGAGGAAGTGGAGCTACCAAAAGTGTCTGTTTGTATCTGGAATGCGGGGCATGCCATCTTGAAGCACAAACTGGGGCAGCATTTTGCTGCCGATGTTAGGTTCAGTGTAAAACAGCAAAGCTGGTGTAATGGCGGACATTCTTCACATGGTCACTTCACAATAAAAGCCTTCCACGATTATAATCACAGAAAAAGCGTTTACACAAATACAGCGTCACATCTAGCTAATTCTGACACTTTCACTCTCAGACCTCACCATGATGCGAGCACTACGTTCAGTTTTAGAACACAGCTTATTACGAGGTTTAAAAAAAACAAAAAACATATGGGTCAGCCACCTTAGCTTTAGATAGGCATGGAAAACCCCTTTCAGAACGGGAAGATTGAGGAGGAGAAACAGAGAAGGTAAGCAAGTCCAGAGCGAGCGAGCCTGTCCTGTCTTTTTTTTTTTCCTGCATGTCAGCAACAGGCTCGAACAGTCCAGAAAAAGCAGAGACCAGAGGGACACACACCACACAGACTGTCTCTGCTCCCAGACCTGGCCAACTAACCTCAGAACATTTCCAATGCCACATATGGATAATACATCATCCCCGCGCAGCCTCCTGCTCAGCAGCACATCCAATCAGAAGGCCAACTGTTGTCTCCAGGACTGCAACACCCCTAATTCATGCACGCAGAGGCCGAGGCACGCGGCCATTTGCCTAATAGCGCTACCTACTCAGGTTCTCTCAGCGTGGAACACAGACACGGAGGTGCTTTCTGTGGCCAAGACTTTCACCTTTTATCATTCCTCCTTTAGATGAGTCACCTATGTGGAATTTCAGCAGTAGCATGTCTGCTAAGAAGGTGTGTTCATCAACAGTTGATAAATTCATTTGCAGAGTTCAATGTGAGACCATTATGACTCAAACTTAACAGTGAGTCTCTTTGGAGTAGTGTCATTCAGAATGAAACTGAAAGTGTAGCCTAATAAAACAGTACCCTGTAGGCCTCTACGGAGCCAAACACTTTCACACAAGTGTCACATCTACTCCAGCTTCAAATAAACATGCCGTTATTCACCTTACTATATTACTAGTGAGAAATTAGCTATGCTGCCGGGTAGCCAATGTTGCAATGTCATTTATGACAGCGTGGCATTTTCCTGTGTGATACATGTTTTTGAGATTTTCTGCATAGCATGTCAGTAAGTTTCCCTTCAAAAAAACAAGAGCACAAAATATTCCTTTTCCAAGCTTCGATCAGAAAGATCAAAAGCCGAGTCTGGAAAAAAGCACATTTCTGGAGAAGCAGCAGCACGCCAGAATAGAGGACCTTTCCCTTTGATGTGCGAGACACTCGGGGAAGAGAAAATATTATCGAGTGCGGTGCAGCGGAAGGCTAGGAAGTAAGCACAACCTAACTCCAGTTAAAGACGCCATCAACCACCAGGACCCTCCTAAACCCCCGAAATGAGGCTCCACAGTCCCTGAGGGAAACAGCAGGATTGGGGCCCGCCATTTTGTTCCATTTCACTTCGAGGATAGAGGAGGGGGCAAAGGACTAGGCTGAATTTCAAAGGGCTTCAGATGCCATTTGAGTATCCGCAGAGATTGTGCTGGTAGAACAGCAGCTATAAAAGATTTACACAACTCGAACAGGGAGGAAGAGAGGGGAGTGAGACAGAAACCGAGACAGAGGGGGGATGTGGGGGGGTGAAAAAAGAAAAAGGCAGAGACAAAGACAGGCAAGAAACAGGAGTAGCCATGCTTGTTTACCTAAAAGGACCACACTCTCAGCACGAGAGGGGGAGGGGAGAGCCTGCATGGACAGAAGGCAGGCCGAGTGGGTGCTGGAGTTTCTGCTAAAGGCTTCTTTTCCCTCTTACAACTCGCACGACTGCCTGCTTTATTTTTCCAGTCTTTAGTCTTTGAACCGCCACGAGGTTTCTCGGCAAGATCCGAAAGGAAGGAACCGCACAGCGCACTGTGTACGATGTCAGCCGCCCACGCATCGTATTATTATTATTATATAACACATTACTTATAATATCACATGTAAACAAAACCACAAAGTTTTGTGTCAGTGTAATGTCTCACATTTAGGAACTCTAACAAGAGCAGCGGTGTTTGGGGTCACTACTGAAGATATTACCACAGCTAATGAAACAAAAACAAAACATGCTTTTTAAGGAACACTAGGATTGAGAAACATTATGGAAGGAAGAGACCGGTTTTATCTCAACAGCCTGGTCTTTTTCTTGCAACTTAAACGAAATAAAGAAAACAGGAGTGGGGCTGATCATTTTGTCTTCATCGTCAGTTACCTTTTTAATTAACTGATGAGCCGCTTATGTCATAAACTGTCAGAAATAATCAGAAATGCCTATTACATGTCTCGCTATTAGAGCCCACACTGATGTCTTAAAACTGCTTATTTCGTTTAACAGTCAAAAAAATAACAATAATCCAAAAAGGTACCAAGCGATTTACAGTGATGTGAAAAAGATGAACATCCTGAGCAGCTGAAACCAGCTGGAGTTTGGTGTTTTTACTTGATAAATTACTTTAGTGATTGATTACCAAAAATTCATTTTCTGCTGACTAACTCAATGTTCCAGCACTACACAGGGCCTGTCTCATCAAGACACCATGGCCAAATCCAAATATATAAACCCAGTAACCTTGCAAAATATCAAAACTAAAACATCCAAACTGCCAGGGTGGCTACAAGCAATCAGCTTTGTGGTGCCAAGGATGACAGATTGGTCGCCTTAATCACTTTTAACTGGACTGTGCTGGTCCAGCGTGAATTATAAGCCAAGCCTCGCTGACAAATGTTACTACGAAAGCAGAAAGTTAACCATGTACACACACACACACACACAAAATGGGTTTCACCAAGAACATGTGGCTCAGAGTCGCTAAAACTGACAGTGATAGATTTAATGTATTAGCAGTAAATGACAATAGGCATAAAAATGATTGTTTATGAGAATATAGTAAACTGTGCAGCTGAAAGTTAATATGCAGAGTCATATTTTGAAACATGATGTCTACTGCGCATACACTGCAGTGCTTTCTGCATCTGCATTTCTAAAAATCAGCCCGCTCTTGTACATGACGCCTGACGTGTTTTTCACGTTGTGATGACTGTGACTCTGACAGGTCATCGCACACGGCAATCAAGCAGCTCTTGTTCTTCAGCTTTCACTCTAGATGCATGGACTAAGCCTTTTAGTCAGCTTTAAAAAAAACAAATATATGTCAGGCCACCTAAGAATCAGATAGGCAACACAAATCCTCAATTTAAAGATTGAGGAGGAGAAACGGAGCGATCGGGCATGTTTACGACAACACACAGACTGATGTGGAAGCAACCCAGGAGCTGACTATCTGCACACGGGTCAGCAGATGTCCTGCATCTGGGTAATACGGCTATTAATGGGAGTCGGAAGACATGAGAGCCACTGCAGTAGACGGACAGAAACACAAAGACGTGTTGCCTTGCCTTTTCTGTCACACGAAACATGTAACCCCGAGCTACGATCACATCTCATGACTTTCTGAACCCGGCAGAACTCCATTTCCTGTTGCTAGGAGAGAGCTTAGTTCAATCTTCGGGTCCAACTTCTAGGAACGGGAAAAAAAAAAAACACAACCATCACTAACGGGAAGTGAACGTCGAGTAGCATGGCCATTATCCTAACTTATGACGAGAATTAGTCTTACTTCAAACTCTAAAATATCTACTAAAATCTGCTGCATCAACTGTAAACATCAACATGCCATTTCATCATGCCTCATTTCCAGGAACACACTCTGCTGTAGGTCCTCTTGGATCGGCTACTTCTGCAATAATCTAGAATTCAACACGAGTATACGGAGAAATAAACGAGGCCCACTACAAAACGGGCCTGCGATGCAGCATATAATGTCAAAGAGCAAAGAAATTCAACCATCAGATTCATTGGCATTCAGTGACACACTAGCCCTTTTTTAAACAGAGATCCTGAAATACTGCCCTAAAGAAGAGCGGTCATTGAGCCGGCTTTTGTACACTCAACCAAACAAACACGACGCCAGCATAATGTTGCCCCGGTGTTTGCTTTTAGATAGCATGCTGGAGTGACGTGTAACACAGTGTTTGGACGTCTGGTACGGCGTTAGCGGCCGACAACAGCACTGCGAGCCCTCCAGCGAGTCTTGAAGCCGCTGCACATTCATGCCAAAGTTGCTTCCACTTAGCTGGCAACTGCTGCTAGCTGCTTTAAAAAAAAAAAAAAATCACCACAGAACACGTCATCAAAACATTCGGGATCGTCCCCATTTCACACAGATGTATATGGGCACCGTAGCCACCTCCACTGCTGCCTTAATGGCGAAGCAACAATACCCCCCGTTCCGTGTTTGTACGTTCTTTACAGAAAAGCGAGGTGGAATACTGGTGCGCCATCCGCCTTGAACGTGCTGTATAAAAGGCTATAGATTACGCTTCATGTGTTAAAGAGAAACTTCTGTATGTGGGTCGCCTTACATTCACAATGTAAACACGTCAGTGGTGCATGGTAACGTAGAGAGAACGTGTGTTCAGAAATCTGCACAAACGCCCAGTTTGCATCCAGATCCCACACACCAGAATCTGCATGTATAACAGGACGGGGCTTGTGATTCCATTTGAATTGAAGCTTGAACTGTAGCGCAGAGAAATAGGACCTACACAAGCTCAGGGGAGACAGAGATATGCATCACTGCCTCTGCAGTGTAGTCAACATGAACGCCCCAACAAGCTAAAACACTCTCAGTATCTTGGTGGAAAACACCACCAGCGGCACTGCAGTGTTTTCCTCAGCATTGGTACTGCACCAAAGTGGAGAGCTTCTCCTCCATATTCCATTTCCTCCACGGCACATCTCAAAACATCCCACCATGTCGTGCTCCCTCCATGACATGTTATTTAACACAGAAAACACTCCAGTCGACTAACTGAAGTAATTGTGACAGTTATCTGTCCTTACAGCCCGCTGTTAGTCTACACACACTTCATGATGAATCCAGATAGCCTGTGGGCATTTCAAAATTCTTTTAATAGTCCAACATAACACAAACTCATTTTTCTTCATCAGGTTTAGTTATGACAATCTAAATTCATTGCTTTCCTCACAGCCAGGCTTGTAAGCACATCATGATGTGCAAGGAACAAGACATAGTGCTTCATGACAGGAATTTATGACACTGTGCACAATTAACTGGAAAAGCAGGTAGTATTTTATTTTTAAATTGCCGCCACTCACTTTAGAAACATAATGATTGTTGTTTGGGGTGTTAGTGCTAATCCTTAATATGAAACATATTTAAAAAGAAAAATGAGTCAAATTGACCATAAAATAAATATTTTTTGCTTCCAAGACAAGCATTCACAGCCAGGGTTTGTTCTTTTGCACTTTATGGAGCTCTATCTGCTTTTATAATTAAATACATTTAATTATAAAAAAATATATATCAACACACAACCTTGTGCCAGTCCCACCACACATAGACAATGATTCACCACAGCTAAATGAGGCTACAACAACAACAACAACAACAACAAGGAGGTAGCTCATCAATGTGTAATACACTTGAATTTAAATGGCCTTTTTTAAAATCAACATTTCAAAACACAGCAGAGCCCAAACCATAGCAAGGCTGCGTTCAAGAAGCAGAGCAGCGAGCTAAAAATGTACGTATATGCAGCAAAAACAAAGTGAACTACATAAATATAAAACATTAAAATGCTTAAAACGTATTTAAATAAAAGACAGTGCGAGTTGACCTTTGTCGCAACACACATCGACTGGAGTTAACCACGGGGACACAAATAGTCCGTTTGTTGTTGTTAACGCTTTAGCTGTGCGGGGGGGTGGTGGAGTAAAATGCAACTTACCTCTGTGTGAATATCCACAAATTTCAAAGAGTTATCTGAATCTTTAATGTTTTAGTCTATGCCGCGATGTTTTCGGCCGATGCTGGATGATCCCATTTGTTGCCGTCGGTTCAGTACAGACTGGTCCGGAGACATCCGCATAAACTCGGAGCGACCATCGCAGCTCACTTAAGACTCGAGGCTAGCGCTAGCTTGTTCAAACCGTGCAGAGCAACAAACACAGACGTCCAAAGAGAGAAAAAAAAGCAACGAAATATCCACGGAAACGCGTTTTACAGCGCGGCTATTTCATCCTCACCACAAACTACGAACCTTTAACACTCCATTAGCACGACGGCAGGCTTGCTTGGGTGAACGTAGACCGTCAAAAGATCATATTTTGTTTCGGTTTAATCCTCTCCGCCAACCCATTCGAGCGGTTTTCGAGCGGCCTTTGACTTCAGTGTGTGTGTGTGTGTGTGTGTGTGTGTGTGTGTGTGTGTGGACGCTCGGGACGGAAACGGTTCGGGAATGAAACGAGCATCCCGATTGGCGCCGGAGCTGTGGGCGGATACCGTTTTCAGCACAGGGGTGAAACTGCCTCCATTTTGGATCCACGCAGTAGCCCGCTCTCCCTCCAGAGCGAACGCAAGAAGGGCCCCAACATGGCTGACGCTGTTCACAGTTTCGCAACGCATCAGAGCACACTCCATTATATAGTTGGAGACCGAGAAAAGGAAATGGAGTACTGACATTGGGTGCGCTCGTTGTTATTCTGTTTCTAGAATTATTTGTTGACTCTGACTCGTTGTTTATACATTTAGATTTTTCATAATGTTATTTAAAGTGCAATTGCTGATGTGCACTACGAAAACTGTTTTTAAATCACTTTATTTGTTAATTCCCTTCTCACAAAAGTATGGTGTATATATATAATGTATTTCTATAGTAAAGTGTCAGACCTTAAACACCGGGTATGGGTCAGAGAAGACAGTTGTCAAGAAAGCAGCGCTATGTGAAAACCAGCTAGTTGAAATAAATGTGACTTTGAAACGCTGGAGGATGAAAGGAGGACTTCCATTGGCTCAAAGCTCTCTCCACTCTTATTGGTTGACTGAATGTGTCACTCAAACTGACCTGTACACGTCGCTTATTATGACAACGTTGCTGTGAATGGTTATTTACATCAGAGATAGGGATGTGAGGGGGCAGCAATCTGTATGATTTTATGATGAGTATGGTGAGTTTATTTCACTGACTGAAGAGGAGATTAAAACGACTTCCTGAGGCGATTATGTGGGAAGTGAACCGACAGACCGAGCCCAGATTCTTCATCCCAAAACGTGTGACAGCTTCTTTATGAGCTTTATTTCATAAGTGGCGACAAAATGTGTTTATATGTATTAATTTAGCTAAAACTAACTGAGGTAAGGTCTACTGAGCTCTACTAAATCAGCCAATATCGCACTCTGCTGGACTACTGTAGTAGTACTGCTGTAGTGGCAGCACATGGAGAAAATACTTGTAGTATTTTATATTTAAAACGACAGTACAGATAGGCCTATTATTATTATTATTATTATTACTTATATTATTTATTATTATTTATTATTTATTGTTCATCATCATCATCATCATTATTGTTATTTATTATTATAGTATTATTGATAATGTTAAATTTAAGAAGGTGAAAACTTGCATTTGCATTACTAATGTTATCATATTTCTATTTTTTGTTTGTTTTTAACTGTCCCAGCTCTCTACCCAGGGCATTAAGTATTATTTACATATCATTTATAGTATGTCCGTGTTTTGTGTTGTTTTATTGTTGTGGCAGAATACCAATATGCAATCTACTATATGTATACACACATACATTACACACATGTGTATGTTTGTTGCTCTTTTCTCGTTCCTTGGTAGGTACTGGAAAACTCATGTACATTTTTATATTTTATATTCTCTTTCTATATATCTCTCTATATAATATATATATATATATATATATATATATATTATATATATATTATATATTATATTATTCATTTATTATTTCTCTATATTTTATTTATTTATTTTTTATTTTATTTTATTTTTTTAAATAATATTTTATATTTGATATCGGGCTGCTCCGGGACCAGGGGAAACCAATTTCGTTTCATCCCATGTTTTACATGTGCTGCAATGACAATAAAAACTCCTTGAATCCTTGAATCCTTGAATGTTCCGTAGTCCATAGAGCTGATATGATAATGTTTTGATTTTTAAATTCTCAAAATACACAAAGACACACACGCCAGTATCTCATACAGCACAATACAGATGAGTCCATAAAGTGTTTCAACATTAAGGGCCAGTGAATAAAATTCATATGTCGGGTTTGTTGCGCAGTGAATGTGCATTCCCAAGTTAAACATGCGGATTTTTTTTACTTTGCCACGTTATAAACCTTCAATATTATCTGTTAAAAAGCGGACACAAATGAACAGCGATAAACCTCCAGTAAATCTAAATCACAGCTCGCTGTTTGTATTGCCTGAAACCTGCGCAAACCTCTGCGCAGCTCGCAGCTCCTTGAAGAGCACGGCGAGGTTGAAGTTCAAAGTTCGAGCAAAGATGCTTTGTAATGCTACGAGATGTGCTACACCGTGTAACATTCAATATCCATTAAACACAGCCTGAACAACAACAACGACGGGGATTATACACAGACGATAAAGTCACGTTTGCAGTAAATACATATTGTTTAGTTAGTTTGCTTTGCTTTCTCTCCGTGCGCAGGAAGCAGCCGGGAGTGAGCGGTCACTGTGCCGATGACATCTTTGCGCGGCTGCACCGTTGAATAACACAGCGAGCTAACTGGAGATAAACAAAAGTGTTACGGCTCATACAAAGCGCACAGCTATGGCATTACACTTGTTAAGTTAATACGCAGCGTTCAATGACACTATGTCAGCTCTGTTGTTGTTGCAGCAGCGCGCTGCCCTTTGCAGGAAACACAGCAGAGCTCTGTTGTGGACGCTGTCAAGGCGAAACTCCCATTTATTATTAGTAAACAACCAGAAATCCAATCCAGACGGTGTTACAAATGTGCTGTCCAGGTGGGACAATGTCACCAAGCTGCTGCTTTCTAGATCACAGCGGACACTCACAGGTCAGCCACAGAAACTCATTCAGGTAAGTGTAAATGTAAATACAGATTCACCATGATCTGGCTTGTGTTCATGGATGTTAGTGATGTGAGTGAAACGCAGAAAAACTCTCAATAGCTCTGATCTGTTACATTAATAACAGATTATATATATATATATATATATATATATCCTAATTCACTCTTTGGCAGCACAGAGTGTGAGCTCTCCTTGAGTTTAACATCAGAATATTCACTTAAATTGTCAGGATCACCTGCTGACTGTGTTTGGAAGTGGTCGACTGACAGTGACAATCATTGACGGCCCACTACTAAAGTGTTAAGGGAATCCCCCTTGCATTCAGAATGAACTGTGAACTCCTTTGGGTCTGTTTCTCAGTCTGCAGTCAGAATGATGTGAACAAAAGTGCTTAAAGTGTTATTCTGCTGTGGACTGTGATGCACATGCAAACCAAGTCTCTGTCACATTTTTTCTAATGTTTTGTCACCATGTTCTCATTTTAGAGTCTTCTCCACAGACCGTTGGGTCCCGGCATGGTCGGAATCAGCAAAGAGTTAATCAGGAACAACTTGCTGAGGAACCCTGTCGGTCTTGTAAATCTATTAGGTAAACACTCACATTTGTGACTGTAGTATGATTATACTCATTTGCTTGCTTTCTAAATTTTATTTATAGCAACGTATGATGCAAATACTTTGATTTCAGGGGCAACAAACTTCTTCAGTAAGTCTCAGTCTAAGCAAGAGAAAAAAAAAAGTAATGGACCAAAGGGAAAAACTCCACAGGAAGATGAAGGTAAGTGATGAGTTACTTTAGCTGCTTGGAAAGTGGCTCTTCTATAACCACACCACACCACCACCAATAATCTTCCTCACCTTTCAGAGGAGAAGAAACGCCGTGAGCAAGAGGACCAGATGTACCGTGAGCGTCTGCGGACCCTCTTCATTATAGCCATCATCATGACCCTGCTGAACAGTATTAATACCAGCGGCGGTAACATCTCTTGGAATGACTTTGTCAATGAGATGTTGGCCAAAGGAGAGGTGTCACGGGTGCAAGTCGTTCCCGAGAGCGACATTGTAGAAATCTACCTTCACCCTGGAGCGGTCATTTTTGGAAGGCCTGTATGTTGTGCCAGATTTAACCTGATCACGTCTGAACTCTTACAGCACGTGTGCATGCTCACCTCTCATTCCCTGCCCCCGTTTCTCACCTCGCAGAGGCTGGCGCTCATGTACAGAATGCAGGTTGCCAACATCGACAAATTTGAGGAGAAGCTGAGAGCTGCTGAAGAAGAGCTGAATATCGACTCCAAGGACAGGATACCTGTGTCCTACAAACGCACTGGATTCTTTGGGAAGTAAGAACATACAAACCTTTTTTCAAAGCAGACTTTAATTCAAAAGGAATCCATGTTTAGAAGCAATTTGAAGGAATGCCGTGTCAAAGACATACAACATTTTAAAATCTGTTTTCTTTGCAGTGCAGTCTACGCTCTGGGGATGGCTGCCATTGGCGTGGCTATTCTCTGGTATATCTTTCGACTAGCAGGCATGGGTGGCAGAGAGGGCGGCTTCAGTGCTTTTGTGAGTGAAACCACATAATCAAAATTGGCATTTATCCATTAATTCTTATCTTGTTTCACTAATTTAACTAGTTTATTAACTAAATGTTACAACACGCTCAACAGAATCAGCTAAAGATGGCCAAGTTCACCATTGTGGACGGCAAGTCGGGTAAAGGCGTGAGTTTCAAAGATGTAGCAGGCATGCACGAAGCTAAGATGGAAGTAAAGGAATTTGTGGACTACCTTAAGGTAAGAAACCAGACTCGTAGCAATATGTGTTGGTCCTGTAATCATTTCCACCATCCACCATCTCACGTCTCATGAGTAAAACCTTTAGTTCTCCATTGTTTCTTACCACACTGATGTTATCTGTTTTCAGAATCCAGAGCGATACCTCCAGCTGGGAGCCAAGGTTCCCAAGGGTGCGTTGCTGCTTGGGCCTCCAGGCTGTGGGAAGACTCTGCTGGCTAAGGCTGTAGCCACTGAGGCCCAGGTGCCCTTTCTGGCCATGGCTGGCTCTGAGTTTGTGGAGGTCATTGGAGGTCTGTAAAGATGACACCTGCGGTTTAATATAGCATATAATCCGTCAATGCATGTTGAGATGACGCTGATAAATAATATGAGCGAAGATGCTGTTGGTTATAATAGATGAACCTTTATATGGCAGCCATATTGAAGGTGCAGCTGAGATATGTTACTGCTTATGTTGTGTTTGTGTGTAGGCCTGGGTGCTGCTAGGGTCAGGAGTCTGTTCAAGGAGGCTCGAGGCCGAGCACCCTGCATCGTCTACATAGATGAGATCGATGCTGTGGGAAAGAAGCGCTCCACCAACATGTCAGGTTTCTCCAACACTGAAGAGGAGCAGACCCTCAACCAGCTGCTGGTAGAGATGGATGGTGAGTACAACATTTCGGGGCAGTTTGTTGTCACCGGAGGTGTCAGAATAGTGAAACACTGAACTCTCCTTCTTTCGCAGGAATGGGAACAACCGACCACGTCATTGTACTTGCTTCCACTAACAGAGCAGATATCCTGGACAACGCTCTAATGAGACCAGGCAGACTGGACAGGCACATCTTTATAGATCTGCCCACACTGCAGGTACTCACAGTTGCCAGCGACCTTTAATTAAACAGCGATGTTGTTTGATGCTGTGCTTCTGTGTGTGACTGGGAATAAATGCCATTGGAACATGTATCACATGCATGACATTCCTGGAATTCAAGCCCTAATTGCAAAGAATAAATCAATTCTCATATTACAGAGTATAACTAGCACACATGTCATCTCTTTTTGTAAATATGAAGCTACTCTTTGGGCTGTTTCCTCCTATGTGCCACGATTCCTTTTTGTTTCAGGTTCTCAGCAGTGTAAACATGAGTTTGACGTCACTGTTTCGAAATGCACAACTGTCTAAAAAGATGCCAGCATTAATAAAAGCAATCAGTAAGCTCAGGGGCATACGATCCCAATAGATTGGACAATGTGGAACCGGTTCTTGATTCACACTCCCAGTTAACTGTGGAGCAGGTTTAGACAGAGTTTGTCAGTTTGTCTAATTCTTCCTATTGTCTCTCAGGAGAGGAAGGAGATCTATGAGCAACATCTGAAGATCCTGAAGCTGACCCAGCCTGCTAATTTCTACTCTCAGCGTCTGGCAGAGCTCACACCAGGCTTCAGTGGTATATATATATATATACATTTATATATACATATTTTGTCCTCCATATACATCTGTAAACATATGTGGCCATTTAAAAAAAACCTCCATGGATAAACATAAGCTCTTATATCTTTGGACATCACAGCACAGCACGGTTGATGTTTAGCAGCATGTCATTCCCCCATCAGGTGAATCATTAAAATCTCTGTCGCCGCCTCTCTTTGTCTCCGCAGGCGCAGACATTGCGAACATTTGCAACGAAGCTGCCCTGCACGCTGCCAGAGAGGGTTACAAGTCCATCGATACCTTTAACTTTGAGTATGCAGTGGAGAGAGTATTAGCAGGTACAAGTGGTGGGGATAAATAATTCATTCTATATGTCTCAGTTGTCGCTGTGGCAGAATGTGACAAATCTGTGTGTGTCTTCAGGAAGCGTAAAGAAGAGCAAGATCCTGTCGAAAGAGGAGCAGAGGATAGTTGCCTTCCATGAGTCTGGACACGCTTTAGTGGGATGGCTACTTGAGCACACAGAGGCGGTATTGAAGGTAACACACTTGTGTATGACTGCTTATCAGTCAGTCATTTGTTCTTTCTGTGTTTTTTGTTACCTTACAATGAGCCTTTTACATCCACAGAGAGAGCGGGTGCACCCTGTTGTGCACCAGGTTTTTATCTTAGCGCAGATCGGACAAACCGAACGCTGGCTCTAGATAGGGAGGTTCATGTTTTTTGCAAGTTTGGCAGCCAGCGTAGATTCTGCATGCTTGTATAAGGTTACATCCTCACCTCTAGATGCCATGAAACTCTACACACGTCTAAAGAAATGATTCAAGAGGAGCACTTGGGAAACTTCTACCAACCTACCTGTGCATCTAACAATTTTACACATTGTCCTCTGTCATTTCTTCTTTTTTCGTCTTCTTTTTTAACTTTATTGTAATCAGTGATTCTTTTTGGAAATCTATATAGATGTAAAAACTATTTATTATCTCAAGGTTGAACAAATTACCTTGGGTCTCTCTCCTCTTTCTCAGAGACTGATCAGGACACATGTAGATTGTTATTGGTTGCCAGGTGAGCCACAGTCAGTCTCAGTACATTTGTAAATGAGTACACATTATTGTGCCAGAATTATGAATGATGACCACTGAGGTCAAGGGTCTCGTTCTAGTATTGACTGAGTCAGTGAAGGAAGTCTTACTTAAAACATTTCATACACTGTGTGATAGACAATAAAGAAAATGTTACACACAGAAAGGCCTTGAAACAGACATGAGAAAGAGTCAAAGTTTTAACCTCACATGAAGTCACATGCATCGTGTGGTGTGTTTTTCAGGTGTCCATTGCCCCGCGGACTAACGCAGCTCTGGGATTTGCCCAGATCCTGCCCCGTGACCAGTACCTGTTCACCAAGGAGCAGCTGTTTGAGCGGATGTGTATGGCTCTGGGAGGAAGAACTGCTGAGGCTATCACTTTTAACAAGGTTACAACAGGTACGCTCCGTCTACTGTGTCACCTTCTTCCTGTGAACTGCTCTCACTTTTTTTTTTTTTCTTCCACATAATTTCCTTATACACGCTCGGGTTTATGTACCACAAGAGATGAGAAGGACTACTGTACATCTTTAAATGATCTTTCATGCTTTTAGGTTGTACACAGACCTATTAAAAATAGAAGCAATGCATGAAATGCATGGGTTTGCAAAAAAGACACCTGGAAGAAAGAAAGAAACAAGTAAACAAACAACAATTCCTTTGAGCAGTTAAATCAGAAAATAAGACATCATTAGTAAGAGTCATGTGCAGGTCATCAGTCATCAGTAAGAGACATTAGAAGCTCAGAATTAAAATCTGTGCAGATTGAAATGAGAACACGTTACTGTTTCAATTTAAAGTGCACAATAATGCAAGTGTGCTGCTTTAACTGTTCTGAAAACTTCAAAATAGAAACAGAAGTTTGGTCTGTGGTTAGCACGACTGGAACTAGATCTAATAAGAGCTGACAGATCACAGATTAAATCTGTTTAATCTGACCACTGAGTAGACTGCAGACTTAAAGTGAAGCTTTAATCATTGAGTTATTCTTCTTTAAGGGCCAAAAGTGTTTCAAATTTGAGTGATACATTTGGTGTGTGAAATGTACTGTTTTTATGTATTGTTTTAAAATATCAATTATTGAAGGAAAGAAGAAAAACATCAGTGTAACATGTGACCTTAAACTGTGTCTAAAAAAAGTTTTATTGTTCTTTTAAATTCTCGATATGATCAGATGAGATTGTTTTCCATGAGATGAAACAATTACAAGAAATTTTAGAATCGGTATTTTAGAAGAAGATAGATTAAACCAGGGAAGCAACAGTGGTAATGATTTGTTCCTGTTGACATATTCTTCTTTTGACACAACTTATTCCTGAAGGTTATTTTTTGTGCATTATCCTGACCTATACACTTACATTTGCTCATTAGTTTGATAAATCGAAATGTGTGTTCTACTGACCAACACTCAATCCGAGTATCTACAATGCAAATTTATGCTGAACATCTAAATATAGACACTGCAGTGTAACCTGGTCTTCATTATCCCCACTGCGTTGTCCCCAGGAGCTCAGGATGACTTGCGTAAAGTGACACGTGTGGCCTACTCTATGGTGAAGCAGTACGGCATGTGTGACAGTGTCGGCCAGGTCTCGTTCCCAGACACAGAGGAGCAAGGTGCCATTGGCCGTCGTCCTTTCAGCCAGGGCCTGCAGCAGCAGATGGACCACGTGGGTTTCTAAAATTGGATTAGTTCTCTGTTCTCTGCCCCATATTGGGACTGTGAATGTCAACAGAATGAGTTTTGGTTATCACCTTTAAAGTATTGTGTTTTTAGCTTTTGCCATGATGTTATTAGCTGTTACTGCACTGTATCACCTCCCTGTTGTTGCACAAAGTGTAGCTTTGAGACTTGTTTGTCTTTCAGGAGGCTAAGATGCTGATAGCCCGTGCTTACAGACACACAGAGAAGCTGCTACTGGACAACAGAGACAAGCTGACACTGGTCAGTTGTTTCCTTCCTCGGCCTTCTGCCATCAGTATTACCTCTTTGTTTAGTGTTCGATTGGTAAAACTATTTGGGGTGTGTCTTTCCAGTTGGCCAATGCGCTGTTAGAGCATGAGGTGGTGAACTACGATGACATTGAAGCCCTGCTTGGTCCACCGCCACACGGACCCAAGAAGATGATCGTCCCGCAGAGCTGGGTGGAGGCTGAGCGGGACAAACAAGACACAGGAGAAGACGAACCTCAACCGCCTCCCCGTAAACAAAGAGAAGACGGCGATGTGGATCCACAGCTGGTCTGATCTTTAAATGTATTGTCTCAGAATTATTTCCCAGCTGCTGCGCTTTGCAGGGTCATCAGGGGCTAGCTAAATTTTATAAGCTTTATAAGCCTGAAAGTGAAATCATCTAACTCTGCAATCCATCCAGACCTTTTCCAGTTTTAGATAATCAGATCAGGTCTAAACAAGCCAGTGCAACTTTGAGAATGATTATTTGGGAACAATTTCATCATTTTCTCCCATGTGTTTGCTGCACAGCCACATTATTTTGCCCTGAAACTCTATTTAAACAGGATGTCACTCAATAACCTAAAGTGTATACTAAGCCCAAAGCTACTAATTTACTGTATGTGAATTCAACAATTGTGTTTTATAATTCCCAAACACTGTTAATACACAAAACAGAGCATATACAGGTTTGGATTCAAGTGATTCACGTCTACACAAACACATTGAGGTCCACGTTATTGTTTCATTTTCAAGTGAGCTGCCGTTTGCAATTAGAACGGATTGTTGTAGATTGCAGTGGACATTTATACCTAATAGTGTGCACTTGTGAAGAAACATTTTACATTTTGAAATACCCCTTTAAGGCCCTAATATGAAATCATCTGTCATGTTGATGATTAAGTGGCAGATATTATTCCACATACTGACTGAATAGATGGAACAGGTTGAGTTAGTGTTTTCTTTGAAAAAAAAAAAAAAACTTAGGCGCTGTTTATCGGTTTGATTGCCACAATGTGAATGTGACACTCCAAAGGATGATGTTGCGAAATATTAAAATAAAGTTTTATTTAAATATTGTGTTGCTCTTCATGTAGTATTTGTGTGTGTATGAATTAACTTGTAAGCCTGTGAAGAGGCACTTATTTGATATGAACAATACACACAGTAAATAAAACATTTACATTTATTCTGTAGACACCAGTAAAACTTCAATTTAATTAACATATTTAAAAAAAGAAAAACAAAAAAAAACATAATTCACCTCCAAACAATGAGATCACAGAATATTGTGTGGTACAGTATGTTTTGTTTTGTGGAGTAATATTTTGTGCTGAGAGTCCAAAAAGATCAACGGAGGCTGGAATGGAGGATTTGTGACGAGAAAGAAAAACAAACAAAATCAATAACAAAGTAAATTTATCTTACAAAATAATCACTTATATAAAAAAAAGAAAGAAATACATTTCAAAAGGTTTCCTTATATTTCAGACTTGGCGTACGCATCATTACTGAGCAATCCAAGTCTGAGGATAAACCAAACCAGACATGGACAATCATTTCAACACACATTCTGTCTGCCTTGTACCATGCACAGCGCCTCTCCTTGTGGCTGATCATGTCAACACAGGATTTTACTATCTCATTTACATCTCCCGAGCTAACCACAAAAACTTTTCACAGAGCCATTCTGTCAGTCATGTCCGAATGTTCCTCAATAAAACCCAAGGCACGTTAGATTAAAGGCTCATGGTTTTGCATAGCATTTGTTTTCCTTTGGCACCCTTTAAATCTCATCCTGGACTAAAATCTTTTTTTTCTCTTTGTCCAGAAAAACACCTGAGGCATGATCTGTGTCCCTAACCTCTGCTGAATCACACAGGTCTTCTTTCTGTGGGATGATGTCCACCTTAACGTGGGTCATACATGTTGGCCAGTTTCTTAAAGCGTGGTCCCCAGTCGTTGAGGTAGTCGTAGTCTTGGTCTCCATCAGAGCTGCCTGAAGCGATTGAGCTGAGGCTGCCTGCCAGTGAGCCCTCTCCCTCATAGTCATAGATCAGGGCTGTGTCATATGGAGGCACATTAGGATCGTTGTCTGCAGCCTCCAGGCCCTGAAGGGAGAGATTTACAAGACTTTTAGTTGATAATGGTAAAGCAAATTCCCTGGAATGCACTTTTAATTGTAAATAGACAGAATTTGTTCTCATAATGTGTTTTTTTTCTCTGAAGTCCTAAACGGGTGGAATTACAGGTCTAAACAAACCTTTAACGGCAACAGAAACCATACAAATCCTATATTTAGTTGTCCAGTGAGAGAGAGTAAATTCCTGTTATGTTATTTTGAGTTTTGGTGGTGGATATCCCCTTATGTAGATCTTAACGTTATTGTTTTTGCCTTTATAATACACTTTTTTTTAAACAGTGTTATGGTAAAAGCCTCTCACATCATTGATGTAGTCCTCAATGTCAGTGGGATCTGCAGGAGGCCTCCGTGGGTAGGTAGGTGAGGGCAGGTTATGCGGGGCATCCTTCCTGAGGGGCTGCTTTCCCCGAGGAACACCAGGGTAGTAGAGCCCCGGGGTTGAAGGTGCATCATGGGGATTCCACAGAAGGTCGATGTTAAAGGCGTTCTGCAAGGTGAGAGGAATGCATTACTATTAATATCAAATAGACAAAACAAAAGTACTATAAAAAAGTGAACATATCAGATTCCGTGAGGACACACTCACACCCCCACTAACATTTAAATACCACAAGTTAATATCAAAAACAACCTCAGGTCAGACCAGAAATATTCTGCATCCACAACTCCATGATTCCAGCATCCATTTTAGCTTGACTTTCTTACCTCATCCTCCTCGCCCCCTCCTTGCTCATCATAGTTGAAGACATTGTCACGGATATCGTCTTCTGATTCCCCGACGAGCAGACCTGTTCCTTTCTTGATATGGTGCCGTCTTCCACAGGTGGTCACCGCCACAGCCAGCAGGAGCAGCACTGCAAACAATCATCAAGTATTAATGAATTAGTGTTTACTATATTTCTTTTTCCATTATCTATTAGTCTGATGGTTGTTTTCTTGATTCATTGGTTTATTGTTTAGTCTACAAAATCATATATCACAGTTCAAAGTAACATCTTCAAAAGTCTTGTTTTGATTTTTTAGTTTTAAAGACTGAATAACGTGTTTAAGATGAGACTCACGCAGTAGGAGTGCAATACAGGCCATGATGATGATGAGAGCAATGAAGCTGATTCCCACACTCGAGCCGAGGAGAGCTCCCGCCTCAGACTTACAATCTCCAAAGGAGTCACACAGGCACACAGTGACATTGACCTGAGCATAAGCGCTCATAACTGGACTGCCAGAGTCTGACACAAGCACCGTGACCGCATACTCTCCTGCCTCCAGCTCCACAAGGGGTTGAAGCATGGCATGAGTTCCTGAAGAGGGAGGGGAAATGGAGAAAGGGGTGAGTTTTCATGTAGACATCACGCCTCTCGCCCCTTCCTCACACCTAATTCTCTTTCCTTACCATTGACGGGATTAATAGTCCAGTTGATTGGCAGATAATCGGGTATTTCAAAGGTAAAGGGTGCAGCATGTGGAGGAAAGTCTTCATCCACAGCAGTTACAATCAGACCAGAACTTGTTCGTCCTGTATCCCTGCACACAGAGCCACTGAG
Source organism: Larimichthys crocea (assembly GCF_000972845.2). NCBI lineage: Eukaryota > Metazoa > Chordata > Actinopteri > Sciaenidae > Larimichthys > Larimichthys crocea. The sequence continues at coordinate 10,575,007 of NC_040018.1, read as the reverse complement.
AGGGAAGATCTGAGGGGGGAAGTCATTGGTCTCCTTCAGTGTGATGATCAGTGTGGCAGTGGTTGACACACCATCAGCATCTGCACAGGACCACATACAGTAGATTTACATGAGATTAGTAAGTAAAACAACAATTTACTTAGAAGAGGGGTAAAACATGCCATACGGGGTAAATTATAGATTTATTTCCAGTTGGCAGAGTAAGTACATTAACTAACCTGTAACTTTGACAACAGCATTGTAGATGTTGTTTCTAACATGTGGAGACCGCATGTTAAAGGCTCTCCTGGTAGTAATGTCTCCTGTATCCCTGTTGATGTCCAGCCATCTCTCAGGATCTCTGCTGATCTCATACCTGCCACAAAGAAAAATTAATTTACTTACTTTCTTTAAAAACAAAAACAATCCTCTTATTTTGTATCATACCTCAGGTCAGAGTTATCAGGGTCAATGGCGATGTTGCTTTTCAGTAAAGTCCCAGGATCCACAGACTCAGGCACCACAATCCGTATGGGGTCTTCTTTGAAATGCGGTGCTTCATTCTCATTCACAACAGTCACCACCACTGTGGCGCTGCTCACTGGGTGGTTGGGAGCCTTGTTGCTCAGAGGATTGACATTTTCCACCAACAAAATCAGGGTGTACTCATTCTGTGCCTCGAAATCCAAAGGCTGCATAATAAAGATAATAAAAAATTAATGATAAATCTATATCAAATTAATTGGAACAGCCAAATAACCACCTTTGTCTGATTAACTTGTAGTATAAAATCAACCACTAGATGGTAGTGTTGAATTGTGTGTGATGCCCTCAAACTCAAAACATGTTTTTATTTTAAAGGGCAACACCACCCGTTTTAAAAATTCAACAGATCAGTCAACATTTGTGAACCATAAACTTGAATCTAGAGAACCTCTTGAGGAAAACTTTTAGTTGTGATATAAAATAAAGGTATATCAGATTTATTGTGAATGGTGTACTCTTGAACAATCCTAAAGAACAAAAAATAGATTATTGTTGTCTCCCAAAAAACCTTGTTTGTTGCAATTCTACATTCACTGCAACCTGTTTTGACCTGATTGTCTGCCATTGTGTGAATTAATATATTGGATGCCATCCATTGCTCGCATCCTTGGTTGTGTGTGCAATGCAGAATATCGGCAATATCGATAAAAGTGATTACTATGAAGATAAAAGTGCGGATCATAAAGCCAAGGTGAAGAACAAAGCTGATGGAAATCATTTGTCTCATTATCCACTTAAATTTGTCAGAGTGACTTTGGACGCTTGGCACACAGCCCAAACATTTGATCTCTCAGTATAAATGGATGAAACCAAACATCCAGCCACAATGTGTGATGGATGTTCAACGATCACCACAACCCATGCTTTACACTCTTTTACTTAACAACACATCAGCAAACTGTACCTGCACCACCGTCAGAACACCCTCGTTGGTGGCAGGATCCGTACTGATGGCAAATTTTCCATCAAGGTCGTTCGAAATGAAGTATTTGGCCTCCCAGTTTCGTGTTCCATGATCATCTTTGTCCGTCACATTCACCCGGCCAATCTCATAGTCCTTCCTGTTCTCCACTGCTATCATATTGTACTACAGGCACCAAACACAAAACACAGATCAAAAGATTTGTAAACAGTGTAACAAAATAAGCAATATTATTATTATTCTTATTATATTCTTATTCTATTATTATTATTATTATTATTATTATTATAACTATGTAACTTTGTGCTCAGGGTCTGATCTCCTGCAAGAAGAACACTTTAAGGCACTAAGGCACCGCCAACTATTTCACTGATTTTGGCGAAACTGGGTCATATTTTTTGGACAAAATTCCTAATGGACAGTAAAGTAGACTGCTGCGAACTATAGCTGCTGCTAGCTGATCTGTTCACTCAGTTTGTTAGCTAGCCGGGCTGCCTGGACTGTGATCACAGAGCAGCAGGGGAGTGTTGGTGTTTACACTGGTACCACAGGCGTTTTGGGCAGCTGGGAAAAGGATATTTTCAGGCTTAGGGCGTGGGGGAATGCTGACCCTGAAATGGGCACCAGAAGTGGAGCCAGGCAAGCTGGCCATGTAACCAGGCTTAGCAGAAGCAGAGTCTGGCAGAGGCGAAGAGTATGATAGAGGGAGCTAAGAAGAGAAAAAGAGACTGACCGAGTAGAGGCCACCAGACATGTATGTCTTGGGTTGTTGCACATGCCTGCTGCTTGGCTGTTAGCAAAGTTGTCAACTAGCTAATTTTTGTAACATGATCATAACAAGTACACATGTGCAGCTGTCCATATTTACCACAGTGGTATTACATTCTAAAACTGTGGATGCTAAATCGTAAAAATATCAATTTCCACACAGTGTTTCTTTAAATGACAGTAGAAAACATTCCTCATATGTTGCTGCCTGAAACTCACCGAGTCAGGGCTGAACTGTGGGGCGTGGTTGTTGATATCGGATATATGTATGATTGCCACACCTTCACTTGTTAGTCCCATGCCCCCCATATCAGCAATCTGCAGTTTTAACCGGAAACCCTTCACCACCTGGGACAGAATACAGCACATCTTAGTGAAAATGAACTACATTATGATGATCTGCAAAAATCTGCAACTTAACCTGCATTTTACCTCTCGGTCCAGGCCTACATCTCTTGTGTAGATGGCTCCTGTCTCGTTGTTGATACCAAACATAGTCTTGGTAACAGCGTTGGCAGGAATGCTCTCCTGGCCAATGATAGAGTAGCTCAGAAAAGCGTTTTCTGTCATTGGGTCATCTTTATCAGTGGCTGACACTGACATCACTGACGTGCCTGTCAAAAGTAAATGAAAGCTCCGATCAGTTGGAAAGATCTGTCAGAACGAATCACTGATATGTGACGTGCTGAGGCTGCAGGACTCTGAAAGAATGTCAAACTTTACAAAACATTTAACAAGCCTTCAGCGTACTGTTCTGAAAATGGAAAGACAATATGTCTGTAGGTGAGAACAATTTACTTTGGTGACATGTATATCCATTTATTTGATGTCATTCATTTCTGATCTACTGTTGTGACATTAGCAGTGCCCATAAACTACACAAAACTGCACTAAACCTTAGCAAATAGTTTCTACAACAGATGTCATTCCAGTAGTCACCCTGTTTTAGCTATGTTGGTTTCCACCAACACCACATTATTCACAATCTAGTCTCTTACTTTGTCTGTCTGCTTAAAGTAAAGTAATACAGTTTGTGGACTGTAAACAAAACAAAAAAAAGAGCTGAAAGACTCTAAAACATGAAGAGTTGTAAATGTAGAGCTGAGACTAGAGCTGAACTACAGAGTCAGGTGATAATTATCTGTATCACATCTATCTGTAGTCCAGGTGAACATATTTCACAAACACATCACATATGATCCATCGTTAATATAAAAATCTTCGTTATAGGAGCTTTAAACTGGGGGTTACTGTTAGGTGTGGGTGTTGGGTTAGAAATTTAATAACATTGTGGTTCAAAGTTTGTAATGAAGTGTGTAACAGATAGATGTACCTGGGACTGAGAACTCAGGGACAGTGCCAACAAACTGACTCTGAGTGAAGGCAGGTCTGTTGTCGTTCTGATCCAAGACCACTATCTCGATGGTGGTAGGATTCTCTAGTCTCTCTCCACTGGGGGACAGCGCAAAAGCTTTCAGCTATACACACACAGAGATACAACAGAAACATGTCACAAACCTCATGGAAACATTTGCATTTGTGGTATGTGCATATGCTGGAAATGGCAGAGAGAAACGTGCAGGATGTTTGGTTCAGCATCATGGGTTACATCACAGTCATCTGGATCTGAAACAGTTTGAAGTGTCTCCCAAGATGCCCATAAAGGCCCTCAGAAACTGACCTCTGGCTGTTTGTGCTAGGGTCTGAGACACTGATGTATGCTTTAAAGACAAAAACATGGACGCATGCTTACAAAAGAAAATGTTGTGTAAGGTCTTGAGTGCATTGTACTCTGTGTTAAGTACTTCTGTTGGTGGTTGTAAAACACATTTCAAGTGTCTGGGTGATTTAAGTGTTACTCTCATAAATGCACTCTTACCGTGAAGCTGCTGTATTTCTCTCTGTCCAGCGGTCGCTTGCTCCTGATTACTCCTGTTTTATCATCGATCTCGAACAGATTCTTAGGCTCCTGGTCCACCCCCGGTCCCTCTAACTTGTAGATCACCTCACCTGTAAAGATTTTGTCCGATTTGATCTAGACAGAGAGGGGAGATGAAGTAGATGATCACCACGACCTCATGGGAAAGTAGGGAGGAGGACTGTAAATCATATGTCGTAACACCAGATGTGAGTATGTTGACAATTTGGGACCTTGACACAAGAGTGTTTAAGCTGTTTAAGTGTTTAAGGGCTTTGATTTATGACAGGAAATGAGATTCTGAATTAATAATAGCTCGACGTCTATATTTTATGCATTTTGCATTTACTGTCTTTGACATATGGTCTCTGCTGCATTTTCATCGCCATATAAAAGTGGCTCAATATTTCTCCTTGTACGGTAGGATTTATAAACTTGATAGTGGGCCATAACAGCCTTAACACAACATTTACATTAGACATGTCTTTGGTCATCATCTATGATGACGAATTACAATGGCTGAGATGGCAAAGAGCTAATGGCTGTATTGTGCTGTGTTTAACTGGATTCAGTATTTGCTTTATACAGTCCATCCAAACCTTTTTTAAACAGTCCAAATTTTCACCATAGGCCATGTATTATTATTACTTGTATGTATTTTGTCAGGCAAAAAATGTACGACCTGCTGTTTTTACTTTTACTTTAAGTCGCCCTTTTGCTTCCTCAGCTACAATTGATCATTAGCTAAAACTCTTCAACACAGATTGATTGTCCAATTAGCAATTAGCATAGTGACTATAACAAGGCATTGCAGAGATGCAATGTCTTATGGCCTATACGGCTGTTGTAGGGTACATTAAGAGTTTGGATGTTTGTTTGTTTTTTTTGAACCCTCAAAAAAAAAAAAAAATAGCAATAAGTGTAAAAGTGCCTGTCTAATTCAGGCTGCAGACATTAGCATGTCAAGCAAATTAAATGGACTATTTATACATTATCTGGTCTACTGACCACTCAAAGCACTTGACAACACATGCCACATTCACCACTGGGAGCAATTTGTCTTTTGCCTAAGGACACTTGAACTGACTGAACTGGGAGAGCCGGGAGTTGAACAAGCCTGTTAAGCTAACTAAATGGTATTCATCCCAACTGTTGTTACCAACCTAGAGATCTTATGACTCCCTCATTGCTCTCATGTACGTCCTCCGTATCTCAGGTTTCATGTAAGTTGTTTGTTCTTGACTAAAATCTTGTGTGCTTCATTAAAACTTTGGAACCTTGTTAAACTGAACTCCACTCGGAAATCCAACTAAGGGTCAAGGCAGCAGCTGCTCACAACACATGCTATTCACAGTAGTGTTACTTTGAAGGACAAGGAGCACTTCATACTACATTATTTTGTGAGGTTACAGGCTACATTGAACAAAGGCTTGTTCTAGCACATCCAGTGTGTAGTAGTTCCTCACTGTGTGAGAGCTGGTTCTGTATGCTGCTCTATCAGAGTGTATCGTACAGGTAACATAAGCAGCTTCGTCCTGCTCTCTTGAATTTGAGGTAGTTTACACTCCAGTAGCCTCATCTAATAGATCTTTATGTTCAGCAGACAGATGTATTTTCTTGGAATATTACAAGACAAGACAACATACTGTTTGAAAATATGACGTCTAGAAATGAAATGTCTGCTTTTGTCCACTTTTGTCTGAAATGAAGGACCGCTTCTGTCATCATCAGGACTGTATATGAAATGTATGTGAAAGGCATTGACTCTCGATCTTTCCCTGGACAGTATTCAGTAGAATATTAAACAGACTGTGACTTTGGAAATGCACTTAATTTGTCAAAGTCAGACTGCTGAAGTCTCATATTAGCCAAGGTTGCCAACTATCATGTTTTTTGGCTTGAGACCCCTGCTCCTAGTTTCTGTCTCACGCTCTCTCACTGCCTGAACAAATCGCTCTGAGATTTCCTCCACTCACCACCACCACCATAAAAAAGACCATGGAACATGGAACAAGAACTGTGGATGTTGTCAATCTTCACTTGTATGCATAGAAAGCAGATTTTCTAAGGGGTCTTTTACTGACCAGCATCAACAGGAGGAATGATTACAGCAAGCAAAATCTGTTCAAATGTACATATGGGCACCGGAATGGAGTCTTTAAATGACAGTGTTACCTGGACAAGGTCTTCAGGAACCTGCTTGCTATTCTCCAGCACTCTGATCGGAGGGATGATCCAGTCCCTCTTCACCCTGACCACTCCATTGCCTTTATTCCTCCATGGGTAAAGGGTCCGAACATGCAGCTCTTCCTCATTGCTTTGAGGTTCTGCAGAGCTCCACACCTGAAGGAAAAAAACAACGATCACCTCATGAAACTCGCAAAGGAAAGTGATAGGAATATGCAGTTAATTAGACATTGGCACACATCACACTCCACTAATCACACATGGAGATACAATGTATCTCAGGAGGTCAGATCACAGGAAGTGCATTTTTTGATTCCTCAAATTCTCCTTCATGGAATAGAGACAAATTATGTCATTCTAGACATTTGCAGCTGTTTGAAATCATGTCAGGCGTCTCTCCCTTGGTGCTATAACGTTCCCAGTAGCTTGATGGAATGGGTGTAAGCTAGCTGTAGCACTGAGGTTGTCTGTAATGTCGAATCCATGTGATTGTTCGGGGGCAGAAGGGATGCAGGGCCACAGCTTCGGGTTTCACACACTAATACACGTCTTTGTCAGCTTCCTTTGATCTGGGTGCAAATTCATCTCAGGACATGGAAGCACAAACACTCATGTTCATTTCACAAGCTCTCATTCACCACATTGCTGTCTGTCTTGACTATGTTCACACAAATACACCCACCCACACACACACACACACAACACACATGTGAGACACACACTCACGCACACCAGCTGTCGACTATGGATTTAGATCCTGCGCTTTCCCACCCGCATTCCCGCTCACACTCACAAATTCCCCTTTATGCTCAGCTCTGCACCTGACTGGGAGTTTGGGGTCACCTTACGGATCTGCTCTGCTGTAGGAATTCCACAGACACACTCATATATGCGCTTTCTCACACACACGCATGCTGACATACATGCATCAACAAAACACCCACCCACGCATAAGCATATATACTCATTTCCGTGAGTTGCTTCCGTCTTCTCTGTGGGAATTCACTGTGTTTAGCATTATTTCCCATATGTTAAACAAATCAAAGGCTTAGTACATAGAACCAGAAATAGGCTTTGTCTGTTTCGTCTTTATGTTTTTACTTAAATATGACTGAATGTTGACATAGATTTTTAAGCAAGCTATAAATAAAACAGCTAAATAATGGATCACTGGATAAACTTGAATATTTTGTGAATGGCCTGTGATCCCTGCCCTGTCTCTGGGGCGGGTGATTTGATATACTGATCCTTTGGCACGTTGCTGGACAGTGCAGGGAGGAATGGTAGCCATGGTTGGCATCTGCAGGCCGAGTCAGAGGGCAGGCTAATCTTAGACTGTTCTATATTCACGACCCCTACCTATTTAACTTTTTGTAGACCTAGTGATGTAGTCTAGAGATGTTTACACTCACATTCCAGCAACGCATGTCACCCATACAAGATTCATCCTTATAGCAATCCACTCTACTTCCACACACTTAATACTTCTGCATTTGTGAGCTCTCAAACTTCCACTGGCATAGCACACATCGCTGCTTAACCTCAACATCAATAACAGCTGCATAACAGTTGTATTTCCAAGTATAGCACTTTCTAAGTTTGCCGGATTTGTGCACACTTGAGCTAACATGAAAACCTTTTGCTGACTTTGAGAGTGCACACACAGGGAGGAGCAGATCAAGCGAGAGTATGTGAGTTCATCACACTTTGCACAACTCTTCTCCAGTACGCCACGCTTTACAATATTCACCAAAAGAACAACAGGAAAGTCTGAATGAGTGACGAATATGTTCAAATCAATTAGAGTAATCCAACAATATGAGTCTGCAGTGTGCTATATGAGATGAACTGCTTGAAAGAGTTCAGAATTTGCTGCTTTGTGTTTAATAAGAATCTACAGGCATGTCAGTGTTTCTGTTAGCCTGTGTTAACCAAATGATGGTGCTAGAAAGGTTGAGGAATAGAATTCATCCTGAGGGGGACATGAATGAAACATTTCACTCAAAACTACAAACGTGAACCCTGTGGTGACGCTGAAGTTACAGAATCACCAAACTCATTAGGAGACATCCTCTGGGGACCATGAAATACATGAAGTACAACAACAACAAAGACAGGCAAAACAACATGAAAACAAGACTTGTAATTCCCTCAGCAAGCCACCCTGTTTAGAGCTACTACGAATGCAGGCTCTTCCCAAAGCGCCTCAGGGATCTGTACCTGTGTCCAGAGGGCAGTACAGTGAGGTGGTGATTGAGGGGGTTTGTGATATGGTTGAATATTTTCTATTTCTGATCATTTATATTTCTCTTGTACATTTCTGTATCCACTAAGTGTAAATATTGTATTTTGTAAAAAGTTTTTTTAATAAGAAAAGGCAGTATTGTCAGTGGTGATCTTTATATATGTGGTCATAAGACTTCTTCAGACCCAAACCTGAAGAATTCAAGAAATCCAAAAACATTTGGAGATGAAAGCACAGTGTTCTAACGTGACTAATGTGACCACCTGAACAGTAAAAGTTGTACATACTGTACACCAGCAAACCACAACAACAAAGTGTTTTTCCAGAACATAAAACATTAAGGGAGTCAGAAAGTGTTCAACCACCAGATAAAAAAAGCAAATTTTTACTTCACACACCTCCTTGTCTTGTCCTTTCCCTTCAACTCAGACACCTTTGGATATTGGCTCCACTAAGTATCTGCTTCTGTTATAATGTCTTTACCAGACCAAGATGCGGTAACAACCAAAGTGTCATGTTACCAATTAGACCAATGAGTGCCTTTTCTGACAGGCTGAGCGATGACACCACACACAGATTAACTGTTTTAGAGGCTTTTCCCAGAAACCTTTACAGCTTGGCCTTTCACCTCGGGCCCTCACAGAAGCATGGACAGCTTGTTTGGGGTTGATATGCCCTCACAGCAAGAACCGAGTGTTTCCCGAGTTCGGGAAAGTTAAATTTTACCTCCCTGATGTTGCCTTTGGAGAACTAAAATATATTGTCACATGGTAGACAACATTGTTTAATTTCAGCCACTGCTGAAAATGCATTAAACCTCATGACATATGAATGCTGACTGATAACTCATGAATATTTCTATTGGTCCAAATGCTTCCACATTTATACACCAGTACAGTTGTCCACCTTACCATGCATGCAAAGTTTTGGAGCCTTTTGAAAACGTGAAAGGTATTCTTGTCACATGTTGCAAAAAATAATGAATGGTATGGGGGAGTGGGGAATGTTTACACCATGCTACATCGAGAAATGTAAAAGAAAGAACTGTGACGGATCATGCCAGCTTGTCACGCTTACCATGACATTTTTAGTAAGTGAAACGTTTTCCAAAAATGCTGTTTGCCATCTTGCAACATTTAAATTTATGAGTGAGAGCACCCCCCTGAGAGAGGCCAGCTGTAGCTGTGAGGGCCTTAGTGTCTCCTCTCCACATACTGTAGGTGTGAGTGGATCAGTTGCTCAAAAAAGTCAAGAAAAGACGGTCCAGACGAGAAGTGATGCCTGCCGCATGCCTGACAGCCCCTTGGGTCACAGGGCTAGAGGTCACACAGGTGTCCCTCTGGTCACTTCTGTTACTGGTCCTCAGACATAGACATTCAACAGTGCTGGTCCCACACACCCCTACACTTTGCTAAGTCATGGCTGCCTGGCATGGGCATGGAGACCCTATTTATGGTGCCACTACAAGTGTGAGTCCCCCTTGGAGCAGATGTCTGAGCTTTAGGAATGCTGAGCAAGGTTATAATATTAAACCGTGACTACAAGTGCGACTCAGCCGGGGAAAAAAACACAATGTCATCTGACTAACGTGGTTAAATAAATTAAAGATAATAACTTCTTTACATAATAGAGGATGGAGGAGTGAACCGATGAACTCCACTTTCCCAATACAGAAGCTCGACACATTTTTGGGCAAAAAAACATCATTAGACACATTCTGTTAATTTGAAGATGTCAAAACAAAACTGTTTAAACATTAACCTCTTAAACTCTCTGGAATTCTCTAGAGTTTTAGTGGACATCCTAAGATTTCCAACTATAAAAGGTCTTTTTGTGATAACCAAAGATTTTTCCCTCTCTACATGGATTAATTGACTTTAGGGATACCAAATGGCACAAGTGACAAACCCATCATGACATTGCTTCTGGCCTATTCTTGTGCCTGCCCACTAAAACATCAGCTGTCACCACACTGTGTCTGTCTGTGAAAAATAACGAGGCAAAATAAAAAGGAATGTAAATTGACTTCAGTCGACTACATTTTATGATCTGGAAGTTGTCTCTCTGCCCTTTGCTCCCTCTGTAACCCTAGTCAATGTAAAACAGCCTACAGGTATCCGTGCCCAGCAGGACCTGTGATTCAGACTCTAAATCCTCTGACTGATTGTTTCCGATGAGTGAGACCTCAGCGCAGCTGGCTGCCGCTACAGACTCTTGATTTGTACCCGATTTCATGGTCCAGGAGCGGCCCACTCCTCTTTCCGCAAGGGGGATTACAGAGCGAGACAAATGGCATCACGTATGCATCTGGGAACAGCTGTTGCTGCTGCCCACTCTTCACCACAGCATACGCCCCGCAGACCTGAACACTGTCTGAGTCAAAACAACACCAGTTTACTGAAAATGAAAAAAGTACTGCTGAAAGATGTGAGGTGATCAAAGCCTTCGGACTGGATTGAGCTGCTGATGGTTAAATTAATTTCACTTGGGAAATCTTTTTAATAGAATTTGTAACAATTGTGTCATAAATGTAGCAGAATGCCCAAAATGTTTGTGTATATGTCTGTTTCCAGAAATAGCACAACAATTAACTTTCTGTGCTTTTAGCAGTTGATTAGCATGCACCAGTTTGTCCTCTTTCAACACTGTCAAAAAGAAACTGTTGTTTTTATGGTAAAAAAAGAATTTTACCATAATAAATATAGTGTAACTTTTTCAAATATTACGGTAACAGGATATCACTACTGAGGTAGACATCGGAAAACTACTTAAGCTCTGTGTGGTGTTACAAGTCCATGGGGGGTGATAACCAAACAACAAAAAGTTTCTCTTTCAGTTGGTTTACTATGTTGTAATTTTGATTATATGGAAACAATCTGCTCCACCAAGAATCTGTTGTTTAAGTATGAAATATTAGTCCAGTGAAGGCTTGAAAGGTCGCTCTGAACAGTTTATAGATGACTCATTAACAGGAAACAGCAGCTTTAGTGGACTCCAATGGCAACCCAACATCTCAAACTATTCCAACCAATAATGAGTTTACCAATAAATCTCTAATTACACTTCATCGCCTGCTGCCATTGGAGCCAAAGCTAATTACAGCTACCATCCTCCACTAAGAATCAAGCTGTAGACTTTTCAAAGCCAGCTTTCATTCTTAAACAACAGATTTTTGGTGGAGCAGATTGTTTCCATATAATCAAAATTACAATATAGTAAACCAACTGAAAGAGAAACTTTTTGTTGTTTCAAAAAGTTATCACCCCCCATGGACTTGTAACACCTCTGGCATTTGAAGTGGTGCAATTTAAACCCACAGCGTTACCACACAGAGCTTAAGTAGTTTTCCGATATCTACCTCCAGCCTGAGGACTGGGGTGGTGTCATGCTTCAGGGTTGACAGGATTTTCAAGTCATTCAGGGGATTATTTATCTATGTCTATATGTAAGATGATAAGTAAAATTATTACAGAAGTCCTGATGGCATCCTGTCATTGGGGGCATTGACATCACTGTGACAAACAGTTGTTTTTCTCATGGCTATGTCAGTGATCAATTACGCCCATGTTGAAAAGAGACAAGTGTTTTTTTCCAAAATCAGTTTGCCAAAGAATATGAAAATGAACCACAAAAACTTAATAATAATTTCATAACAATAATCAATTTGTGATGAAGACTTAGACACAAAGGATCTTTGTAGAACTTTGCAGAAACTTTTACCAATGGACAAGGTCAGGGACACCTCACTGAGTTCTGAATTATTGTTTTCCACAGCAATATAACATCTGCAACATTAACAATGAATTATACAGCAAGAATCACTGGAGGCCAATTCACTCAGCCTCCCAACCTGGGCTCCATTACTACTCCAAACAGAGGGAAAGACTGATGGTGGTTGGAAGTGCTGTTGGTAATATGTCAGTTTACATTGTCATCCATTTTAGATCTCACGATGGCGTCTGCCGACAGGAGCTACTAATGATGCCCTGAGCCCTCTGTACACATCTGGACTCTCGTCCTCCTCAAAACACTTCATCATCCTCTTTCCAACTGGGTTGAAATGTTTAGATCTGCTACGACCTCTGATTGCAGAGCCAGTTTAGTGCCTCTATTGATGAAAATCAGTGACATCACTCAGGTAAAGACATAAACTGTATATTTGAAGAGCGGGGCAGCTAAAGGTCATTCTCTAAACATGATCACACTCTGGGGGGGCAGAAGTAAAAAGTTCTTGGGCAAAGGTTTGGGGGTACGCTGAATCAAGATGCATAAAGCAGGGTAAGAGAGGCAGGCAGTATCACATGGTACAACTCAAGTACAAGTGGAGTACCTGTAACAGCCTAACAATCCCACAAAACTTCCATTAGACACTGCAATCAACTTGATAAAGACAACTTTAACTTTTTATATTTAGAGTCTCACTGGATACAGAACACATAAAACAAACACAAAAGCTCTAAAACTGCATATTTTACTCATTTTAGTCGACAGCAGCTATGAAGAGATGGTTTTTCTTACCTGACAAAGCAGTGTGCCCAGCACACACACCATCAACATCCGTACCGCCATCCTCAGTACCTGCACCCAGAAGCTCAGTCTGACCAGACCTCTGATGACTGAAAGATCTGAAGCTCCTCTACTAAGAACTGGGCTCCTGAGTGACTCTACTAGGCAAAAAGGCCACACACCCCAACCCTGAAGCCTGTCCCTCTCTTTCCTTCTCTCTGTCCTCTTGCACTTGCGGTCTCTTTCTCCCTCTCTCTCAACCTCCGTTCCTCTCTCAGCGTTTGTCTCTCACAGCTCCTCCCTGTCCATGACTGGGGTATGTCTCACAGTCGTTGGGTAAGGGGTTAGAATTTCAGCAGCGGCCCTCCCATGTACCCCCCAACACATGTGCTGTCACTCAAAGGCTGATGAGAGAGAGATGAAGAGAGAGAGAGAGATGAAGAGAGAGAGAGAGAGATGAAGAGAGAAGCAGGGCAGCTGTTGGCGGTGTAGACAGAAACTGTGTCTTCACCAGTTAAAAGAGAGCAAGTAAGTCAGTAAACTTTATTTAACAGTTTTTTGAACAACAGTGCTTCAAAGAGGGAGAAAAGAAAGTCCGAAAAGAAAGTCCATGAATAAAACCTGAAAAATGGAAATATAAAATTACTAATAATTTAAACCCCAAGGACTTTCATACACATACAAATATCAGAACTATTCTACAACTTATGAATATATCTAAGGCGAAGATGCTTTCTTGACAATGAAATTACACTTTATAGTTGTAAGCAAACATCTATGTACACCAGCCCAGAATAATAAGTTACAATTGTGGATTTACTCTCCGTTTTTCTGTTAAAACAGCAAAAGATATTGACCCTAGAACCACACTCCACATTGATATCAGTACTGTTGATTTCACATATAAGGTTGGCGTTTTATTAAAATGTCGATGAAAAACTGCCAAGCCATGCCAGTAAAAGACCGTAAAATACGTTTTTAAATATTATGGTTTTTTACTTTACACTTAAGTCTCTAATATACAATACTACTTTATTCTGTATAAATTCACATAAAATGGCATATAAATAAAGGTTTTGACCGTGTTTAATGTATACAGAAAAACACTGTCATACTTCATGGCATATTTTACAGTCTTTTACTGTCATGGTCATACTTCATGGCATATTTTACAGTCTTTTACTGTCATGGTTTGACCATTTTCTACTGTAAAAGCCTTATTATACTTATATTTAGGTATATATAGCTGTATTTTTACAGTTAACATGGAGGGATATTGAATTATTGAAGGAATGCACTAGAAATGTATCTTTTGAGTTTTTTAGCCAGTGTAGTCATAAAATCTGGCTTTGAAAAGACTACAGTTTGATTCTTAGTGGAAGAAGGTAGCTGTAATCAGCTTGGGAGCCAATGGCATCGCAAGATCAAGTGTAAATTCGAAATTTATTGGTAAAGTGATTATTGGTTGGAATGGTTTGAGATGTTGGGTTGTCATTGGAGTCCACTAACATTCCTGTTCACTGTGAATGAGCCATGTATAAACTTTTAAGAGTGAGCTATTCTACCAATGAATACATCTAAGGAAGACCTCTGTCACTTTTGCACTGCTTTCTTGACAATGAAATTACACATCCATGTACACCAGTCCAGACTAATAAGTTACAACTGTGGACTACTCTCTGTTTTTCTGTTAAAACACCTAATGATGTCGAACCACGCTGATCTGTTGAGTGTCTTTTGACATCTGCTGCTGCCACACTGAGAAGAAAATAGCAAAACATTTTTTCTTTTCATCGACAGCCCCCCCCCCCCTTGACAGCACAGCATACTCTTGTGTTTACAGTCTTAAGTAGCTTAGCACTTGTTTTCTTCTCGAATCCTTCTTGTCCGGATAAACCTTGATGCCATAAGGCCGCATACATAACCTCCCTGTCCGGTGCGGCCCGTGTCGTGCCCTCGCACATTCAGAACATTCAGTCAGAACTCTTTGATCTCCAGCTATTTTGAACACTGTCAAATCAGAAGATGAAGATATATGGTGCTCCATGGGTGATGTCAAAGCAGAGATTGCCATGTCTGTTATGTTTAAAATTTGACTGAAACACTGCCATGACTGATGACTGATTTTAGGCGAGCACCTCTGCTGCAGGAAGAAGTGCTTGTCCACTTTTGAAGGGAAAACAGAGCGAGAAGTTTACTTTGTTGGTTAGATGTTCTCAGGGGAGACACAACCAGCAGGAACAGTTAGACATGGGGGGAGGAAGGAGTCCAGATCTCCTCAACGCTACTTTCAACACCCCATCAGCAAGTCTTCTCACAGGTTAAAGGTCGATATGGATCTTTAGAAGGTAAACAACCTTGGACCACATTGGCTTCTTCTTCACTAAAGAGATACTCCTGTGCTTGCAGGTCATATGATTCGTGTTAAAAACAACAAAAGTTTAGACTAACATGGACATTAAGTACCACAGTTATAAACAATGACTCAACTGCATGAATGAAACTCCAGGAGACACAGATATCGTTGATGCTACAGTCTCTCATGCTAGAAAGTAGAGCAAAAAAATAATGTGCTGGCAGGCGGACTGTGCGTGTTGAGTGGGTGCCGGCATGTGTCACTGTGTCCATGACTGTGTGTGTGTGTGTGAGACAGAGAGGGTTCTGGTATAAAGGGGTGATTTTACAGCACCTGTCTCTGTCATTTCAGGCAGAGGCAGTTGGCAGGAGCCGTCCTGATGTTTCCTTTCCTCCATCCCCCCACCCACTGCCCTCACACACACACAAACACTTCCCCAACAACAGGCTTCCCTAGCAGACTGCATGCAGACAAAGAGCATAGCTTGGTCATTTGATAATCTAGACCAATGTTTTCAGATGTTTCTTTTATATAAAGAAGGCCAGGCTCAAAGGTGATGCTGAAGAAGAACTGACACCATATCCAAACTCTGTGTGTGCAGTTTCAGAGACAGCACTCTGCTGCCCACTGTTGGCAGAAATAACAGCACACACAAAGTCAGAGGCGGACAGGCTGCAACTACATTAAACAAGGGTGTAGCCATAATGGAAACTATGTTTAATGATCTTGAGTTGGGGATTTAATCACTGCATTATTAAACTAAATGCATAAACCTTCCTGGTTGTTTAGTATGCTCATTATTTAGAGGAACTAATTGATGTTCTGGCCACATGGGGGCAGCAGAACAAGCTGTATCAGTGGTGGAGTGAAAGGACCCATTTTTACTTAATACGACTTAATATTTCTACTCTACTACATTTCAGAAAGAAGTTTCATGTTTTTAAATAAAATTTTAATATATATTTTTAATGTAATTTCTTCTTATACTCAGTTACTAGTCACTTTTCAAATTAAAGTGTTACATGCTAAACATCTGAGAAATGTATAAAATACTGTATGATGCAGTGCTATAATGTGTCTAATATTGGCTACTCTTTGACAAATGAAAACATTAAGTAGGACTTATTTGTAACTGAGTATTTAAAGACTATTTCTACTTTTACCTAAAAGTAAAATGATCTAAATGTGTCTTCCACCACTGCATATTATCATTTCACTAGTTTGGAGTCAGGTTTCTGTTAGCCTGACGGAAAACTCAAATAGAGCGATGCAAGTGAACTAAAAGAGTTAAATTGCAGGCCATGAAACTGAAACAATGAGCTGAAAAATGCTACAAAGTGAACAGCAGAGTGGATCTTTTTGAATGTGACATTTGTCTCATTGAGATGTCATCTCAATGATTTTATCTTGTAAAAAAAAAAAAAATCTTGCGTATATTAAAAACAACACTTGAGTACAAGATAATTCTAATCAAAAAGATGACATGCAAAAACAACATTTGCACACTGCACCACTTTGATCTTTCTGCCGTAACTCAAAGTTGACAGACCCAGAAGAACATGAAGAAGTGAGATTCAAAGGCTTGTTCGTGCAGGGTCCCACTGAGGCGTTAATAGTGAAGGAGACTTGTGGCGCTCTTGAAGCTGCAGTCAGATCACGACACACAATATTCTTCTGAACACGCAGGAGGAGCCCCACTGATCAGGAAATAAGGAACCCAACCTGGTAGCTGTCTGGCTCACCAGGCACACAGTAACACTATTAATGATGAATATTGGAGGGAGGCGAAGAGAGAGGAAACCTGTACTTGGTTTTCACAGTGGTGAGCCATCTGGAAATCTGCTGTTGATGACTTTTGCATTATTTTTAGTCAGGGTGACATATGTTAATCAATATTCAACTTTGTAAAGTTAATAAATATTATTTGTTTTTTTTTTTCCTGATGAAGAAACACCTCCAAATGGACAAGTCTCCACTGTAAGTGTTATTTAGACTTTCACAGGATGAAACCTATACTAGTGCCGTATTTGGTTTAACAAGGCATTTACATATAAATACCTCTACTGACAAGAGAGCCAATAAAACTGGACTAATTTATTACTATATTTATTTATGACTCACCTATTGATTTAGGGTTAGTGGTATCACTAGGGTTATTTTTACCTGCTTGCCTCTTTACAGGAAGTCAATTCTAATGCCAACAAAGTATTAAAGCCTCTCAGTAAGCAGCTAGTTAGACCAAAGCTCTGACACCCTTTGAAGTGCACCGCGAAGCACTAATATAATTTGTGCATGTATAATGCAGAGGTGTGAGTCATTGATCTGCATGTTTTAAAGCTGCAAGTTCTGCAAAAAGTTGCAAAATTGTTGAAAAAAAACCTCAAAACTAAAACATCAATAATAATAATATATAGAAAAAAAAGTTTGGACATAGTTAAACATTCATTTATTTTGAAATAACTCCATGGTGTGCCCCGGCTCCTGGCTCCAGTCACCCTGATGAGGATAAATAGTTATGGAAAATGGATGGATGGATTTATTTAGAAATTCACAAATGTCCTATTATACTCAATCTCTCTTAGTTTAGGTGTAAAATTGCAAGAAAAAAAACAAGATATGAATGAATAAAAAAAGTTAAAGTAGCTCATATGTATCCCAGATTAGGACATGGGAGATTAAAAAGTATATATATCATTCTGTGCATAATATTTCCAGTTAGACTGTTGACTCCTGTCTGTGTGCCTTCCTGGCATCAAATCTTTGTATTTTGTTTTCCAGTATTTTCTACTTTTTGCATCCAATGTTGTGACTTTGTCCACCTGCAGAGGGCAGTCTTACACCATGTAAGCGTGCGAGAGCTTGAGCGGTGAGGAGAGATAGGAAACTTGTAAGGGCTTGAGGGTTCTGTCTCATAAGAAGAGATCTGTTTGAAGAACAGAACAAATGATGACCCTGAGGATGGAGAGTGAAATATTAAAGAGAAAAACAACAGACAGCACACACAGTGCAACAGTCTGACGGTTAAGTGCAGTCTGCTAATCAAAATAACACAATCGCCTTTCAACATGCACCAGTATACATTGTGCACACAGAACGATACAACACAATACACTATAACGATCTCTGCATTGATGGTCACATTGTGTTGCTCTGAATATGTATTTACATTCAACTCATTTACAAATCTCAGTTTCTTTGTCAGCACAGAAAAACAACAGCCACGAACAGACAATGTAACATTTCCAAAGGCAACAGTGAAGGGAGGTGAGTGTGTGTGTGTGTGAGTGGGAGGTGGTTGGGTTGTAGCAGCTCTGCCTTTGCCCCAGTCAGCCTCCACCAGGGTGGGTTGCCAATTAGAGGCAACACATATGACACACTTGACTCCTCCGCTTGAACCATGGCTGGAGATAATAGGCCTCTTCCTGCAGCTCAATCGATGACATACTGTCCCAGGGTGGATGTCTGCCTCAGTACACACACACACACACGCACACACACACACACACACGCACGCACGCACGCACGCACGCACGCACGCACACACACACGCACGCACGCACGCACGCACACACACACACACACACACACTGTGCAACACACTCTTTCTTTCCCTCTCTCATCTGTCACAGAGTAAAATAGCTGCTTTCTTTCTTACACAGAAATATACAAGCATCACACACACACACACACACACACACACACACACTCACAAAACGGCGTCCTGCTCTCTTCAAATGTTTCTATTCAAACCATAAACAATAACTTCCAACCAGAAAAAATGAGACTTATTCACAGTGAACTAAGAGACTATTGCAAAAAAAAAAGTAATCCATCACCGAAGTGTGTTCATACATGTAGCTAAACTATCCCCCACAGGAAGGCATCTGGGCTGTGTGAGGGCACCTGAGTCATGGGGATTACAGACATTACGGTAATAGATATCTGCTGTGTACAGAAACAGGCAGATGGCTTGCGTGAACTTGCTCTCGGCAGTCAGGTCTCCGCATTGTTGTGTCTGACTTGCATCTCGATTCGGTTGTTAGACCTTGGCTATCAATACGGCTGGGTCATACTGTAGCTTGCTAAGCAGAAGCATAAACATTGCATCAGTGCACATTCCCAAAGCTCCGTGTGATGCAAACCCACTCATATAACATCATCCACTCTCCGCTGAGCCTGTATCGCTCGCTTTCTCTGGAAAAGTTTGTGTATCTGTGCGTTCGTCTCTGTTGTTGTGTATGTGTGTGCAAAGAGTTAAGGGGAGGAGAGTTTGGGGAGTCTCTTTGCTAAGCTGGTGGAGGAGGAAGGGGAGTGATGGAGAGAGGAGAAGCAGTTGAGGGATGGAGAAGAGTGGAGTGCGTAGCTTTTTGGATTTGGGTGGGGGCGGGGGTAGAATTGAGGAGAGGGATGGATGGGGATGGGGATGCGGTGGGAGATGTTTGACAGTTGTGTGCGTGTGTGAGTCTAATCTGCCTCCATCAGCTGTCAGAGTTGGGGATGTCAGGGCTACCGAGGCTCCTGGTCCTCCCTCTTTTTCTCTCTCTTTCTCTCTGTCTGTCCCTCCCTCTCTTCACTGGCAATGTCATGTTGTCAGCACACATATGCTTGTCTGCAGTGGAGGGGGGGTTGGGTGTAAGGGGTGTAGAGGGGGTCGGGCTGAGGGGACATAGGCACATGGGCAGCCTCCGTCTTTTTCCTGTCGCTGTCGACACTTGTCTTCATGCCTCCGCGCCGATGTTGTTGCCTTTTAACCCCTCCAGCTCCGCCTGTCCTCTCTCCCTGCTGCTCTCCTCCCTTTGTCTCTCGCCGCTTAGCTGAGTCGAGAATTACTCTCGCAGGGCTTTGATTTTGTCTCCCTGCCTCTTTCTGTTCTCTTAACATCACAATAGACTTTGTAGCCTCTGTAATTTTGGTAACAGGGTGGTGCGAGGGCTGTCGTTCAGAGAGTTTGTACTCAGCAGTGACCCTGAGGTCTGACCTCTTCTACTCTACAGTACAGTATTGTAGTGCTTCTGGGGCTCACACTATAAAAGTTTAAAACTGAACAGCAACATGTCTTTCCAGTAACAGCACCTACGTTAATTCATAGATGTGGATTGAGTGTTTGTCGCTCTTTTGATGAATTACCATAACATTCACAGAGCTCAGCATCTGATTTTCACTTTCAATTCAATCTATTCATATTGTGCTGAATCATAACAGATAACTTCTTTGGGCTTCACATTGCACTCTTTATAAGTCATAATTTCGATATTTGAAGGTTGAAGGTTGTCTTCTGATATGAACAAAATATGAAAATATGATTTTGCCTCTTTCTCAAGCTATGGTAGTGTTCGTGTTCCAGGTCAAGAACATGTTAACATATTAGTATGCAAAAGATCGCAATATGATTGGATATACACACAGCAGACTCGTAGTCCTGTTTCCTAATCCAAACAAAGATTGCCGCTCGAAATGACGTCCTTGCTAAATTTGTATGCAAACCGAAATTTCAAAATGTTATTAGGAGTTATGTAGGTAGGTATATATAAATTATAATATTCTATATTTTCATACAAAATAAGGAATTAATAGTTCACTTTTTGTGTTTGACAAAAACTCAGGACAAACCTGAATTTTGAAATACAGTCACAACATGAAAAATCTGATGAAAATCTTTATTTTATTTTTTGTAAAATCCAGATGGTTAGAAATCTTTGAGGATTATAGAAACACTGTCAGAACAGCTGTAAGTATTGTTCAATGAACAATGAACGTTGAATGAATGTTTTTCAGAAAATCTGATTCTTAGCTCTGCAACTTAAATCTATATTTTCTTATAAAGGAGGCAGAAATTCAAACTCTGACTGACGTGAGGGGAATTTTGTAATTCTGTAACCAGTCTGTTAAGAACCTTATTTTAACATTGTTATAATGAATCTATAATTATCCAGCCTGAAGTGTGTGTGTGTTTTTAATGATCATTTCAGATATATTAAATATATATAAAGATGTTTATCATTTTAAAAACAGATACACATTGTGCTTGTTTATCAAGGTCCATGTACTACAATCAATGCAGTTTCTTTTGCTACTTTCCTCGCTGGCTCTGCTGCACTGTACGCACATTCATTTGTCGTCCGCGAGCTATTCATTACTTTATGTAACTGTAGCTTTGAGTCATACATTTAGTTTCTATGGAGGCTTTTAACATCTGAACAGGGACAACAGATAAAAACCAGAACATTCACATAAATGTGAACTGTCCCTGAAAAATGAGACAGTAGAAACCAGCATCACTGCGTCTCCATTGGGCTCATGTGTCCTGAGCAAAAGAGAGGCCCATATGCCAAAGACAGCAGTCAAGCGTTTATATCTGTATGGCTAACAGTGCTCTCGCCCCAGTGACCTGCCCCTGGCACCTGCCACAGGGAGCTCTGAGACTAGCTGTCAATCAAACTCAGATGCACCCCCCCCCTGACTCCCGTCCCTCATCCTTTCTCGGAACTCACGATGCAAGTCTTAGCTAAGTCATCACCCCCTCACCCCCCCTCCTCCCCATTTCCGACTGCCAGTTTCCACGCAGACATGATATCTCTATGCGTTCCCACTGGAGCGCTCCGCCTCCCTGTCTCAGCATGCGCGTTGCATGTTAGCCATAAATCCCACATACTGTACAGCACGCCTGCATGAATGGATTACTGTTCAGCTACAGGCTGCAGTCGTGCTCCCTTATTGAGCCAAGCTACAACTCTGTCTTAAGATGTCTAGTCTGTAGGATATTAATGCAGAGCAGCTTTAACCAGGAGCAGGTCAAGTCTCACATTAAAGCCTCTGCAGACTGCTTGTGAAAAGAGTGATTTGTGTTAAAGAATTAAAACGCTGTGCTGCCCTCACTGCTGCTAGAAACCAGGAAAACGTCTGGATCAGGCTAATTAATGTTCATATTTAGCCTTAGCAATAATATGTATGATTCATATAAAATGTGATCAATGTCATGAATTGTCAATGTCATTAAATTTTCACATCCGCACCTGCACACACAAGCACACAAAACACAAATGTGCTCAATGAAAACTCTCTCTGTCACACACTGACACACACACACACACACACACATACACACACACCCCTCCTGGCTATGAGCACCCTTGCCCCTAGTGCTCCCTTGCTGCAGTCTCCATAGCAGGCAGGGAGACTGTCTGAGTGCTTTATGTTTGCTGTAACACAGAATCATCACTGTCAGAGACATTGATTTGTCAACAACATAGTGATACACTGTAGATGGATAATGGCCCATCTTGTGCACAGTTGCTGCATTTTTCTGGACAGCCAAAGAGCATCTGTTGTTGTTCTTTTTTCTTTCTTCCTCCTCCTCCTCTAAAACCTTCCTCTCCCCACCCACACTCATGCTTGCAGTTTGAAAACAATAAAAGAAAAGCAATGTGTCTTGTTCAGCTACTAAATAGCTGTCTGGTTTGTGTCTCCTGAGGTGGTTGCACATCAGTGGCTGGCCCATCTATCAGACCAATGCGTGGCCCTCAACCCTCCAGGTATAGAGATGATAAATACCCCACCTCCTGAAAAGGGCATGGAAAAAGACAGATGGATATGGAAAGAGAGAGACAGTTACAGATATCGAAATAGAGTGAGTGAGGGGGAAAAGCAGGAGAATCAAAGAAGAAAAGTGAGAACAAATTCAAGATGAAAGAAACTAAAGAACAAGACAGACAATGACAGAGAAAGCAGAACCAAAATGAGCACCTGTAGCCATCTGCACTTGTTACAACTTAGTAAAGATTCATGAATTCCTAACTAGTCCCAGTTCTTACATTGAGACTAGTTCTTACTAAATATTTACACCCACTACCAAATATAATTGTAACCTACATCAAACTTCTTTTAAAGAGGGTCAGATTTGACAATGTGAAGATACCCAGGGCCATAATAACATTTTAAAAATGAAAGTTGCATACAAATGCACTGTTCAGTTTTATTTTCATTATGTATTTTCATAGGCGTGAACAAATCTAAAAAACAATTCTGCTTTTCTTTCACAGCGGAAGTCAGATAACAAAGAATAAATTGTGTGGAACATGTTAAGCTTGCATGAAATTGATTCATATCTTAACCTCATGTTCATTCTAAACATGACTTATTAGGAGTAATATAAACTCTGTTGCTCTTAATATTTTGTGTCACATCTACAGGTACATAACACCAGCAATTGTCCTTAGAGGTTAATGTTTAGCGCACTTAAATGCTTCGTTATGTCAACCAAAAAAAGGCAGATTCTCCAGCCATAGAGTATCTGACAATCCTAGCAGGCCATAAAATATATATATATTAAAAATGAAGCTTTGGACCGCATGAAATCTGACTGCTGGCCCCCAGACCGGACTTTGGACATGCTTGCACTACATAGCTAACTAACTGGCAAAGCAATTGTTAACTTGTTAAAATGACCTGTTCAGTGCAAATACTTTGAAATACATTCAACATGTCTGTCCTGACACTTATAAAATACTCTTTAATAACTGTACAAACTGGGAAGGTGCAAAATGTATCAGCATACTGCCAAATGTGAAACACACATATTTATACATGTACGTACACGTATATGAATGAAAAAAAACCCCAACTGTATGTTTATAAAGAATTGGCAGTTAAATTTAATATGTAAAACTGTTATATTTAGCATTGTGACGCTACAGTGACTTCCTGTTTACATCACTAGTCGATTGCTTTTGACTAAACAGCGCTATCAGTGTTTCCTAGAAATCGATTTACAGCTCCAATTTACAGTTTACTGCTTTTAAGGTGCAACATACGAGGGATAATGTACAGATGATTCAAGACGTTGTGTTGGGGCATTACCCCATTCGGGTTTATTTAGCAGCGATGACTGGCTCGCTGTATCCCGTTTATTACACGGCTAATTACTGAAGAAATCAATCATTTTGTGTCAAAATGTTGATTTAAGAAATATTTTATTGCTTTAACATGATTTGAATGCATCCACTGTTGTCCTCCAGAATCTATGATTGAACATTCTGCAGTACAGAAATAACAGACCACTGACACTGTAAGGACGTAAAGGTCCAGTGTGTAAGATTCTGGGGACTTTTTTTTTTGTTACCATACAACAGGGGTCGGCAAATAAGTTTGGACCCGGGCCAATTTTTTTTAATGTATACAGCAGCGCAGATCGGTTTCCCCATGCCGCTGATGTGCATTCACATTTTTTAGGCTATTTGATATTTGAGCCGACCTTGTTTGTTTTTTTTAATTTTTTTTAATTAATGAAACATATTTGTTCACGTTGTCCATTGCAAGAGGGACACAGGACACTTCTATTTTCCACAGATTACAGCGCACGCACATGCCAATGCTGCTGTCACGTTACTTATCAGCTACTTTTCAATAAATGTTGTGAAATCTGTGGAATTGTTGTATTTTTGACAGAAAACATGAGGGTTTAAAAGATATATTAATATATATATATATATATATATATATATATTTTAAAATAAATCAACGTCATCTAGCGGGCCAATATAATTGATGGCGGGCCAGTTTTGGCCCGTGGGCCGCTAATTGCCGACCCCTGCCATAGAATCATATAATAACTGATATCTGCGGTAGCTGTGGATCGTCTTCCATAGAGTCCACCATGTTTCCACAGTAGGACAAACTAAAAACTGGCTCTAAATGAGGCTTTTTGCATTTTTTGTACATTTTCCAGCCATGAGAGTTTCTCCTTCATGCTAGAAAGGAGAGGGTAACGTGAGGGGTTGCAATGAGCAACTACATCACTTGATACCACTAAGTTCACACTGCTCCTTTAAGACATAAACTTAGTAATGGATTTATGAATAGCTGGTACAATACAGTCCAGGCTCCCTGCGCTCATCCCCTATTCCCTCCACTGTTTGATTAAACAGTACCCCCCCCCCCCATTCCCCCTTATCTGGGCTGTCGCTGCATGAAGGAGCTATCTGCTGTGTGACTGGCAGACTACTGCCTGCTGCTCTGATAGCATTCCACTTTGGTTAGGTAAATAGGAACTTAACTGAACTGAGACAGTTTAAACAGTCTAAATGTAAGGAGATTAAAACTAGCCAAACAGTGGCTGAGCAGAGGGATGCATCGCTGCTAGTTTTGCACTGCTGCAAGAAGGAGAAACACACATGCAGGTCTGTGGACGGCACACACACACACACACACACACACACACACACACACACACACACACGGATTTCACAAAGTCATACAGAAAGACACGAGCATCAGAGACGCTCAGCAAAAGACACACAGACGGAGAGGACACACAAAAGTAGCCTTTAGTTGTTTTTTGATGCCTTGGTGCCCTCTGACCTACAAAATCATGTCTGTGCTTGCAAGCCTCCACCACACACACACACACACACACCACGCACGCACGCACACAAACAAGCACACACACAGATACAAATGGCATGGGCAGGCAAACAGGATGGACCCGGGGACAAGTTTCTGCCTGGACGCCCTCACATCCAAGCCAGTCCTGCTCTGCTCTGCCCACGGGCCCTTTCAGACTGACCAGTCGAGTGAGCGACCTACCCTGACTCTAACACTGTGTGGCAGGGGGACACAGAGACAGATGTTCCCTGCCACTGGCATGGTGCAGATGAGGAGATGGATCCCATGTGCACACAGTGTGCAGTATGTGTCTATGTGACGGGGGGGGGGGGGGGCGACACACAGAGAGAACTGAATGCTTGACTGCGATGTTTGGGGAGGAGGGAGCAGCAGTGGTGGGGGGTGTGTTGGTGGTGGTGGTGGTGTGGGGGTGGGGGGGATTGTAAAAGGGAAATAAATCAAGTCAAAGCAATTTGTGGCAATGGCTGCTGCAGTGTTCATTAGGAATCCCGTCACGCAGCAGGTCCTCTGAGCAGTCAGCAGACGCAGGTTGACAGCAGGCCAAAGAGGAATTTTAATTTTTACCCGTCTCACAGCTCCCACCTCAGATACATTTTCTAACTACCGGCTCACCCTGCCAATAACAACCCTCAAACTCATCCTCAATGCTACTGGTCTTCTTAGATTAAAGCTTGCGTATATTGTGCATGATCGCTGAAAAATATTAGTTAGTGATAGTTGCAAAACTTGAAAAATTATATCTACTTGTAATTCTCACGAAATTTCACTTAATAGTGATGAGTCAAGTCAGATAATAATAATTCTGTTTGCAGTGCAGCTTCTAAATCAGTCACTGTCACTTTAAAACGTCACTTTTTTGAATCAACACAGATACTCATAGAATGAAATGTAAAGAAGATTATTTGGAATAGAAACAAACATGTCTTCACTTTATTTAACAAAGTTTTCAAAGTTGTGTGATGTGATAGATGATTATCTGCTATATTAGCGAGTTATTCAGCATTTCTGTATTACATAAACCTGTCTGCATACAGATGTGTAAGCTTGTTTTAAAGAAGAATTTGCACAGAAATGTTATTTCTGTTTTATATTCTCACTTTGCCTGCCTCGTCTCTTCTACTTCAGTGCGTGAATCTATTTGACATTCCTGACATGTTGTCTGACATGGTAAACATGTGTGAAGTCGCCACTTTTAGAGTGAATTTAAAATATAACACGATAATAAAAATACATCCATGTCACAAGAATGTGGTGGAGGAAGAAAATGAAGAGCGCAAGTTTATGAGTAATTAATCGATCGCAACAAGCACTGGGACACGTCGAGAGAATGGAATAAATTGTCCTTTTAACAAAATCTCACACAAAAACTGGATTAATGACGTGACTGAGGTGAATAAATACAAACGATTACTACAGATGACATACATGATGCATTTGACTTTTAAAAAAAAAAAAATCTAACACAAGTGATGGAGATAAGATATCTCATTGAAGCAGTGTATGAGTGATACAGATACCAGTGTGGGTGTGTTCAATCACAGAACCACAGATCCAAATCACTGTTATGGGGATAAGCAGACCAAACGGAGAATGTGTAATAACGCTGCCGCAGGACAGAATAATGCTGCACATTTCTCCTCTCAGCTGCCACTTTAATGAGAGAACAAAATGGCCACCGCTGAATATTATATGCGGGTCCTTAACAAGGCATTAGAATGCTTCTATCTCTTATTGATTTTTTCCTGTCTTTTTTTTCTTTTTTTTCCTCCTTAGTTGAAAACTTTTACTCCATCCGTAGACCACTCTGCGTCCAGCGCTAGGCGGAGAGTGAATTGGCTGCTGCTGTTTAAATGTCAGCTTTGTAATTACACATGGAGCCACGAGCTGGGCAATCCCGTGGCCTGAGGGCCTCTGATTTATGGTCAGGCACTGATTGGCAACGCCACAGACACTACAGACAAAATGCATTTACACATAAAAACATCTCCTTTCCCCTCCCACACGAACACACAAAACCTAAACACAGATTATGTTGCTTTTTATTCACTGTATGAAGTATTGATTTCATGCATTAGCAGTAAAACTAATCTTTGATTAATTCGTTTTTTCCTTTCCCTTAAATGATACCTTGGATCCTAAGAGACCTGAAATACTCTGTACTCTACAAACATTTTTTTGTCTTTGTTTTTATTTTTACTTTTTTTGGTGTTTAGCATATAATATTGTGTTTCTATAAAAAGGACCATTAGATTATAATACTTTATTTATCCACAACGCGGGAAATTCACTTGTTAACAGCAGCGAAAAATAGAATCAAGGAGGGGAACACCAATGTACATATTTACAAAAAGTACTAAGTAGAATGTGCAGATTTACAAAACAGTACTAAGGTAGAACAAATGAAAAACCAAAATAGCAATGGGACATGAACAGGAGACTACAACTGATCGAGTGCAGGGTTGTAAAGTCTCACAGCAGCAGGGATGAAGGACATAAAACATATATATACTGTTTGTATGTAATGTAATCAGTATTATTTTTATTTGGAGCATAATCTGTGTCGCTTATGTTATAAAAATTTGGATTTATACTGGGGTTCAGATGTTTTGATAATGTGTGTTTTCCTGTCTTTTGCATGTCTTGTGTCCTACCCTTATTTGGACTGTGTTTTGCTGAGGATGGCAGGAGAGATATCAGGACAGGAGAGGCAAGAACGTGAGAGAACAGGCCTGAGAAGGTCATTTGATACATAATGTTCATTGCTGAGCAGACTCATCAGTGAGGGAGTGTCTGAGACAGCCCATTTTAAGAATGTATAAGAAACCAATGATAAGGCTCCTAGGGAGCCTTTTCTCTGTAACCCTCTGGGGGTTGCACGTTAAATGCTCCTTCTTTTACAAAATAATAAATTCAACTTAAACTTTTAAACTTTGAATCCAGTCCTCCTAATTCACGGGTCCTTCCTTAAAAATTCTCGTAACAGCTTTCGGCCCTAAAGTTACTGTAGGAACTACCCTCCATGCCACGTACACATCTTATGTACTGGAAGAATAAGTCAATGAATTGATAAGTGGATCAAAAGTATTATTTTGTTTGTTT